>NC_056732.1:296577601-296825362 GCF_019279795.1 Protopterus annectens | reverse complement strand
CAGTATTAAATTGATAAGGTGGTAGCTGAGGCACTGCTGCTTAGGGTAGGGGGTAAACTTGAGTGGTAAATACTACTCTAAGTTGGAGTTTTTAACTCCAGGCTGGATGCAAGGTTTAATCCTTACATTATTTTCACTTGTTCATTGTTATATGTATATAGTTTTGACATCCACAATACATTTTGTAAACTCACTGTCCCTACAAACAAAATTGAATCCTATACAAAATCCCATAAGAGATTCAATAAATACAGTTATATTTAATGGTGCGCCTAAAGGAGAAGATGTAACATTACTTATTATGTTAATTGTTATTTTGATCATAAGATTTTTAAGTTTTATAAATGCCAAATGACATCTTTAAAAGGAATTTCTTTAAACATTAATGGATTGAATAATCCGTGTAAAAGGGCAAGCCTAATAAGATATATTAATTTACATAAGGCCAGCTTAGTCTTCCTGCAAGAAACCCATCTATTGAAAAAAGATATTGATAAACTAGCCACAAACAAATATACAGTATTGGTTAGTTCAGAGCACACTCAGAAAAAAAGAGGGGTGGCTATTTTATGGAATAAAAGTATGCCCATTCCTAAAACCATCAAGTCTTATCAGGATGACAAAGGAATGTTTTGTATGGTTACAATACAAATTAATGGGAAGACTTGCACATTAATTAATGTATATTGGATACCTGGAATTGGTATTAATACAGTGAAACACCATCTTGATAAGATCATATCATTCTCTATAGGAGATATTATATTAGCTGGTGACTTTAATTGTATACTACATGAAAGTGATACTACCACTGTAGGAAAAAGAAGAATTACACCTAATGCAAAACATTTAAATGATTTTGCTAATTCTTATCATTTGAATGATATTAATAATCAGATAGATTCAAAATCATTACCATACACCTTTTTTTCTAACAGATATAAAACTTATTCAAAAATAGATAGGGTCTTCATTTCTAACCAGATGGTAACAGATTTAATTAATTCCAGAATCATTTCATGTCCTATATCTGATCATAATTCAATTGTTTTTGAGTTCATGATAAAAAATACTCACAATGTTCAGATCAAAAGGATACCAGCATACTTAACTCAGCTAAAAGACTATAAAGAATATATACTTTCAGAAGTACAACATTTTTTTGACATAAATAATGCTCCTGAAGTCTCCATTGTCTATGTTTGGGATGCCTTAAAATCATATCTATATGGACAAAGTATCAGATGGTACAATAATAAAAGGAAATCTTGGGATAAGGAATTGTTAGATATTCAAAGTAAATTAGACTCTTATAAACATAATAATAAAGAAAATATTATGGACAAGAAAGTTATTGAATAAATAAACAAACTAAATGAGAAATACAAAGAAATTTTAACCCATAAAGTTAAAATAACTTTAGAGAAATACAAGTTTTTGTCTTACTCAATAAGTCCCAAATACTTACATAGACTTTAAAATAAAACAAAAAGGTTGAATAAACAAAATCATATCAAAGAAATCTTTTCTCTAAGGAAAAAGAAGAATGTTTCTAGTCTACCAGAAATACTAGATGAATTTAGAAATCACTTTCACAATATTAACAATAATAACATTAACATGGAACTTAAAGATAAAATAAAGGAGTTTATAACCACAAACATGAATAAAAAGCTTAATAAACAACAGATTAAACTATTGGACAAAAGTATTTCATATACAGAGGTTATTGCACAAATAAATAGGCTTAAATCAAACAAAGCACCGGGTAATGATGGTATTATACCAGAGATATATAAAATCTTTTCTAAAAGTACAGATTCATTAATACACAAGGTTTTTATTTTGGCCCAAACTGAGTTAATAACCCCCCCATCTTGGCAATATACATTTATTTCGCCAATTTTAAAACCTAATAAAGATCCAGCTAGATGTACTTCATATAGGCCCATCTCATTACTTAATGTTGATTATAAAATGTTCTGAGTATTTTTGCTGATAGATTGAAGACAGTTATTCCCGGCATTATAGATTTAGATCGGACAGGATTCATTGTAAATAGAAATACTTTTGATAATATAAGAAGAACTTTAACATTAATTGATTTTGCAAATAGGAAAAAGAAAGATTTGACACTTATTAGTCTTGATATAAGTTCAGCATTTGATTCAGTAAGTTGGGACTATCTGTTTACCTTACTGAAGTGCACAAACTTCTCAGATGCATTTGTAAATCTAATTCAGCATTTATACAAAGGAACATTGGCATATATTAAGGTAGGAACATATGTCTCACAAAAAATACCCATTTTTAAAGGTACAAAACAAGGATGTCCACTTTCTCCACTATTATTCACTTTAGTAATGGAGCCTTGGGCTAATTTGATCAGAAACAGCACTGACATAGAGGGTTTTGAAATAGATGAAAATACAACATCTAAAATTCAACTTTTTGCAGATGATGTTCTAATTACATCAGCAGGATCTAATTCTTCTATGCAGTCTATTTGACAAAATGATGAATTTTAAAAGTATTTCTGGTTTAATATTCAATGAAGAAAAAACTAAAATACTACCTATATATACACGAAAAAATATTCTCATTAGTGATTTTACTAAATATGTACCCAATTCAGGTCAGATAACTTATTTAGGTATAATACTATCTAACGATATTAAATCCATTATATATAATAATTATAATACCTGTTTTCTTAATATACAAAATCTTTTTAATACCTGGAATAATATGTTTTTTACTATGGAGGAGAGACTTACAATTATTAAAATGATTATATTCCCCAAGATTTTATACTTAATACAATCAATAATACTTCCACAAACAAAAATAATTATCAAGAAACTGAATACACTAATGTTAAATTTCCTATGGGCACCTAATAGACCTAGGATTGCATTAAAGAAACATACTAATAGCTGGTCTCAAGGGGATATTTATTTTCCAGACTTTAATTTATGTACTATATCTTCTATTGTAAAAGTTATTACTTTATTAATAGATCAGTCATATGTTGCAAAATGGAAAGATTACTGGGAGCTAATTAGTATGCACTTCATGAAAATCTCCTTAACACATAAGAAAATGATTGTAAATAACTCCATGTTATGGTTACTAAAGGAATTTTGCACTTCACTTATTACACCTAAACGTATGGTATGTTACCCACTAAATATTATTATTAGCTATCGTAACTTTATATTCATGCACCCTAAATATAGGGAATGGAATTTTATTATATTCCCTATAATGTATACTCAGGGTATGCTTTTGTCATCTACTTCTGAAGGAACTCATTTAGCTATAGATAATGATCTAAAGTACTGGTATCAGTTGATATCTGATAATAAAGTTAAAAATCTAGATTTCTTAAAACAAGAATTTGATCTAAGAGAAACTTGCTGGTTAGAGGTTCAGACCTTTAGACAACATCTCATTAATAAAATAGATCTAATGTCTATAACAGTTAAAGAATCTATTCCAACACTGATTGATTACTTAATATTAAATTTACAACATAAAGTTTCTGATAAAGGTAAGCTTTCATACATACATAAAATTATCAGACAGGAAACCTTTTACAGTGAAGATACATACTGGAATTATTTCACTTCCATTAATGGGGACCCACCAAATCAACAAGATAAACAATATATATTGGAATCTGCCTATAGAACTACGCCTTCCATTGTCTGGAGACTTTATACATGGAAATTTTTACATAGATCTTTTTATACACCTTTGATGATGAATAAAATAAATAATAAAGATAATCTATGTAAAAGATGTAATGTAGAAATGAATGCTGACTGGGCTCATATGTTTTATGACTGTATAAAATTGAAAGAATACTGGAAGTCAATTAATGAATTTTTACAGGCTCTTTTTACAGATAATTTCATTATTTCTAAATCTCTTATATTATTCAATACACCTGTACCTCAAAGTGTTAAAAAGGTTAAGCTTCCCTTGTTATGGTCTATTCTAGCAGTGGCTAGGAAAATAATAACAAGAAATTGGATTTCAGATACACCTCTTTCATTCAATGAATTTAAAAAATGTTATGAATATAGTGTGCCATATGGAAATAAACACAATTAGGTTAAGAACAACTAGAAAAACATCTTATTATATTGTATGGGATAATTTACAAAATCTGTTAAAAAAATCTTAATTTCAATAGCATGGTATTTTAATTTAATTAATTGATCTGATTGTAGTGGATGTCTTTGTAAATATTTTGGTTGTTTTGTTGAATGTTATAATCATATCTATTTTTAATTACTTGTATAAAATTGTTATGATATTTCTTTTGTATGTTAAAACAATAAACCTGTTTTAAAAAAAAAAAAGAAAAAAAAAAGAATATTGCAGAAAAAAATGGGTTAACACTTGATTTCTGTTACGACCTGAACTGTCCACCAGTAAGACCTATAGTCTCCCAGAAGTGGGAGGGGTCCAGGAGAATGGGTTGGTATAGTATTACATTTATTGCTTTGATCATATGCCAAAACCTTACAATCTTATGTTTGAGATGCATTTCATTTTTTGCAGATATTGAAAGAAGTGCAGGGAGACTGGACTGTAGATTTGTTAGTTGATGCGTGTGATCTATATACTTCTATACAGTGTATTTTGGGTATTAGAGCTACATTTTTATATGGGGGATGCACCCAAAGCAAAATATGTATTGCAATTGATTGAAGTTTAAGGGAGTAATTGTTTTTTATTTTCTTGGTAAATATTTTAGAAAAATTTGTAGAACAGCTATGGGTGTTAAGTTTGCACTAGTATTTGCCAATTTGTCTGTGGATAGGTTTGAGGAAGAAGTAATTTACACAGTTTACTATTTTTTTATATTTAAAGGAGAGAAGGAAGAATTTCAGTTTTTTTTGTAATCAAATACAAATAAGTGATTTTGGTTTGTCATTCACTTGTACAAAAATGGATTATAGAATATTTAGATGTTAAAGTAATTGTAAAGGAAATAAAAATATGTACCACCTTTTATAGGAAGCCTATCAAAACATTTTTTTTTTCTTTATGCTTCTGTGGCGTATGCACTGCATTTAACTAAGTCCCTTATTATGAATTCTTTAGAGTAAATTCTTTATGTTCAGAAGTGTGTGATTTTTCAGAAAGTAGCCCTAGAAATAGTGCAACATTTGAAAAGAAGAGTTTATCCCCAACAGGCTTTAAGGAAACTACAGGATAATTGTAATCAGGTTGAAAATAGGAAAAGTAGATGGGAAAATAAAAACATAATGAATAATAGTGATGTATATTTTGTGACACATTATGCCCTATTCATGGACCTGGGTAGTACATATTTTTTTAAAACAATGGCTTATTGAAGCTAATGATATTTTGATAACTATGTTAAACTGTAATTTGAAATTCTCTTATAAGTATTCACTCAGTTTAATGGATAGATTTGTGCATACTGATTATAACCAGCAGTGTGATAGGATAATGTAAAGGCTGCTGTGCATGTGGATATTTGGATACTGCTTCATTGCAATAACATCAATGGACAAAACTGTTTTCCAGTATCTTTTACAGATTATGTGAAAGCAGTAGTTTACTGTAAAGTGTTCATGCAATTCAAGGGAATAAACTGTAGAGCATCTAAGGGATAAAAAAAAATAAGTCCCAGAAAAATCCTTTTGACATGCACTTTCAAAAGGAACATTTTTTTTCAGATAGTTCTTTGTTAGAAGTTTTATATTATTTATTTTTTAAGAATTATGATGTATATATTAATGTTTCAGATATCTTGTTGCAAAAGAAGTAAAGAATTTTTTTAGATTTGATACTTTTCATAATGGTCTTAATAGTGAATTAGTAATGAAATATTTATTGTGATTTATAGTAATTTAATTACTGTGTTTTTAATGCTTGAAGGACCTTTTTGTTTGGTAGATGATGATATAAAAGGAATAAATTTGTTGCAGTCATTAGACATTGAAGGCAAAAGCTGAAGTGCTAGTTTGATATTAGTTTGTTTGATTTTGCATAAAATAACTTCTTTCAACTTCATTTGGGCCAAAAGCTGATTTATTGTTAATTTATAGTTTCTTCTTGCTCCATCACGGTGGAAAGTGTGATTGTATACCCTAACTGGCCAAGACTGCACAAAAATAACTGTTACATGTCTGGGAACCACCAGGTTCCCAGAAGCCGGAAGATTACAGATGCTGTGAGAAGAATTTTTCCAGCATCTTGATCCAGTGATGGCCTGAGCAAAAATCATGAGTAAGGGAAATAAATTCAGTCTTAATTTTGTTTTCAAGGATGAGTCGCATTGTTTCCAGGGTTTACTGTTCAAATCTGACAAAACTGTATTTAAGAATAAACTGAGAAGAAAAATATTTGTGAGGATACATTAACGGCCGGATGCGCCTACTCTGTGTACACCATTCTGAGTGAATAAACAACAAAAGCATAACTTCCACTTTCTTCCTCATAATTTTAATTTTCCTACTGATTTTCTTGCAACCTCGAGGAGGATTCATAAAGGTTACCACAATGTGTAGACCACATCTACACTTAGTGTAGTGTTTCTGAATGATTAGACAGCACAAAAATGTGGTAGGGATATTTTTGAATATATATTGTGTATACTTGTACACTAAGTGTAGATAGTAATAAATCTGGCCCCAAATCTGCGAATAAGCGCATGCTTCTGTATCCCACCCCCTCCAGGAAAAAAGACTGCCACCTTCTGTGTATCCCTTTGGTGTTATATTGGGATGAAAGCAGAGGCCCAAAATGACCACAAAAATGTATTTCAAGTGCCTGCTGTCATACATATACACAGTACATCTCCTCACCCTTACTACCAAAAGGCAACCATTTCTGTATATCTATCTGATGTCATTTTGAGGTGAAACTGAAGAAACTAATAGAACACAATAATTTGTTGCTGTCAGATGTATATCAATAACATGTCTCCTTACGCTACCCCCAAAAGATTGCTACCTTTATATGCATTTGATGTTTGATTGTGAAAAAAGTAAAAAAAAAAAAAAATGATCACTATAAAGTATTCCAGCTATTGCTGCTCCTAAACATTACATTGTACATACCTCAGAGGTTTGTGAGAAAAGTTAAAGAAGTAATAACCACATTGTCTCAGATGCCCAATTCTATGCACACCTCTGAGGTTTGTGATTAAGGTTCGCAGTCAAATAATTGTCAACCCTTTACTGCAAAATCCAAGACAGAGCCACAAAGTCTGGAACAGATATTAAAATATTGCACTTAAATACTTAGAAAGTTGCTGGAGTAACAGGTTTTAGAATTATTATGCACTTTCTGAGAGATGCAAAGTCTAAAACTGATATGTCTGACATTATTTTCTGACTGCAACAGATAATTTATGAGAAACCCCCAAATTTTGCTAGGAGCTGACCAAGGATACGAGGCAAGATCCATGAGGTTCTTTGAAATCAGTGACAGTTGTGAGGTATAAATATCTGGTTGGCAGGGATTAGAAAGACTGACATGCTACAAACAACTCCATTCTGTGTAAATGTAAGATACGCACCGACCATGTATTATTTTTCAGACCCTCCATATAAAAATCCCCATGCTGTTGCACTCATTACTACTTTGTTCAAAGTTCCCATGCTTTCTGAGTGGTCCCACCCTCTACAACCAAGACAGTAAATTACAGAGCAAAGACTTACTGGTAGAACCAAGCCAATAGCCTGGAAATTAAGAAGTGTGAAATGCTTTGCTTGAAGCTGTAGTGTGTTGCTATTTTGAACAGTCAGAGCATTATTTAGTTTGATGAAATAAAAGCTAAACATTGAGTGAGAAGTCAGAAAAGCTCCCTTTACTGCATAGAGTCCTAGGTGACTGTCTTGATTGCTTAAGTATAAGGCCAACCATACCAATGTACCACAAGGTAGCCAGGTTAAAAAGAGGACCATTATCTCACATACTGACTGGCATTTAGCTGCAGTTGTGTTACACTGTGAGAAACCGTTGCACCACTTTAAGGTAGCCAGTTCCACAGCGGGTCATTCATACTGACACACTGACTGGCATGTAGTGGCAGTGTTGTTACATCAAGCCTCTGTACTACATAAAGGTAGCCAGTCTGACAGAGAAACACTTACTGACACCTAGACAATGATGCTAATTGGCATTTAGTAGCAATGTTGCATTATAAAAAGCCTCTGTACCACATTAAGGCAGTCTGCCTCACAGTGGACCACTCAAACTCACAGTCATCTACATTCACAGGGTCACACAAAAATCCACTAACAGCCACTTGTGCTTACATACAAACCTGCAGAGCCACATTCACAGCCAAATGCATATCCACCCAGAGAGAGACAGAGACAGAAACTCATGCAGAGGTGAATACCCAAACACATGGGGCCACTCAACCCATACACAATCACACTCACCTATACTGATAGAGACATGCAAATCCGAGACACAAACCTCATGCAAGTAGGTGAGAGTGAAAAAATGACATTATGCAGGCATTCATTATGTTAAATAGGACACAGAAAAAGGAAAAAGTGTTGTTCAATCCCAAAAGAGCCACATTTAGAAATCCCCATTCATTTTTGGCATAGCTACCAACATTTTGTCTCCAAAATGGGGAACGCTACTACTTATAAAAATGAACAAAATAGGAAAATCTGGAACACTTATTTATCAACTTCACCTAGGATATTTACTGCATGGTTAACAACAGTTTCTTTCTGTACACAAAATGTTATTTTGGTGAATTAATATAATTCAGTATTATTTACCATGGATATTAGTTAAAAAAAAAAGAGAATATCCCACCATACCTCTGAACGTCTTTGCTGAAGAATTCTGGACAAAACTAAACATAATGAGGAGCAAAGTCATGAACTAGGTAACCAATTGGGAGTTTGGCATAATGTTTAGGGTGTTTACCTTACAGACACAAGGTATAGTGTTTGATTCTCAGATGTGGTAATTGGCTAGGCTTAAAATGGCCCAAAAGGGCAGTTAGCTTAGTACTAACCTGTTAACTAGAGATTAATTAAATATTGCTAAATTTCACTTAAAATTAATAGAACAACAGGATTTATATCAACATGCATTTTCTGAACAATAAGTATGAAACTCTAATGCCTGGTAAATTGAATGATTGTTATTTTCACTGATTGACCAGAAACTCACAAATTTTATGAGGGACAAGACAAAAAATATAAAGCAAAGTCAGGGATATTCTTCTGAATCCATAACACATGAGATGTGGATGTATCCAGTGTTATAAAACTCCATGAAAGGGAAAACCTTTCCAGAAAATCAGGAGTGATTACTGTATGTAAATCTTAGTATGTAATCACTGAGATCATCACCATGGGCAGCAAAAATGTGTCTTTTCCTTCCTCTTGTGCCTCCCATGCATCTCCAGCTTTTACAGGGCCCCCACACAGTCATGGCTGATTGGGGGTATTTTTTGGTGCCTATCGTCAGCTATGTTGATCACTGTAAATAAGTTTTCTGGGGACACTTTCAAGTAGTATGTGGTGGACTAGACAGGATATACATTGCTAATCTAATTTAAAACCTGGGATAAAAAAGCAGGCATGTTGTATATGAAGTGATTGAACGATTTCTTTTCCTCAGTCACCTAGAGCCTTTTTCATCTACACTAGCAGGGAGCAAAGTGTTTTAAGCTATATCTATGCCATTTGTAGTTTCCTAATACATTAACAGTAGCGTAGTAACTGCCCTGCCCTGGGTGCACAGTGTTGCTGGCATGATCAGCTGATCCCGATCGCTCTGTAATGCTTTTAGAAGCTGTTGTTACATTTGCGGTCAAATGTAAAAGTAAAAAAAATATCTTTTTTTATCTAAAACTTGAACACTGTAATGTTCCGTGCAGGCAGGGTATAAACTGTAGCAACTGTTTGCTACATTTGTAGCAAGCAGTTTATTACAGTTTATAAAGAAGAAATTATTATTTTTTTTTAAACTAAAACACGAGTGCTGTAGTACTCCATGTGGACGGTATATACTGTAACAAGTCTTTACCACAGTTTAAAAGAAAAAAAAATGTTTTAATTAAATATGTTAAAGGAAGGTTGGTGGAAGGGCACAGAAATGGGACTTGAATGGTTGGGTCAGGAGGGAGGTGGGTGTTTCATGCAGCTGGCCACCTGGTTGGTATGCCATTAGAAGGAGTGTGAAATTTTTTTTGTATATCTTTCTGTAATAAGCTGATCATGTATATGTACCTGCTTATTACAGTAAAGTGCTTTTCACTAGAAGAGCTGAAGGGGTGGGGCGCTGGTTCATAGTACCTGCCCGGGGTGCTAGTTGTACCAGATGTGCTTCTGTGCACTAACTATTTTTTCTGACCTAATACATGATTAACAGTGCCTGTAGATTGTAGAGCTGATTAATATAGTATGTACGGTAATGCTTGTTTTTATTACTTTACATGAAAATTCACATAAATATGGTTTTCATAATAGATAATGGCAAGCCCGTATGACTTTTCTGCATTTTACCCTCCATGTTAGTATAATCTAGGGAAGCATTGTTGCTACAGATAATAAAAATAATAGTTGTATCACATTACAAAGATGGTGAAGCACCCAGGAGACATTATAGCTAAGACATTATAGCTGAAGGAGACTTTAAAAGTCTGTGTTGTTTTTGCAGTAAAATAATATCAGAGGTTCTGGACTAAACTTGCACACATGCACACACGCATACATACACTAAACATACTTTTCGGTTGGAAAAGATGCACTGGCTGTGGTAACCCAGCTGAGAAGAAAAATAACATAAAAAATACATCAATAATTAAATTTTGGTATTGGGTATCAGCTTTCAACAGGCACGAGGCAGTGCTCTGTGATGACTTCTCAGACGTGAGTGTGATCCTCCAGATGCCTGCTAAAAACTGTAGTAAGATGTGAACTAAGGTGCAGAATATTAGATCATTCTGTATTATATTGAGCACACTGTGGTAGCCACTGAGGGCCTCAGAGTTACAGTTGCAGTCTTTGAACTCCAGCTAAGACACTGAAACATGAAATGATTTGTAGGCAATGGACAACCTTGTCATTGAGTAGGTACCTGCAGCAGTTAGTTGAAACTTTTTAGTGACACAGCAGCAGTCTATTATACACCTGAAAGTACCAAGATGCTAACCTTCAGTAAACTGTTTTCATTTGCAGATCACACTGGCTTGTTCCATCCATCCATTTTCTAAACCACTTGTCTTATTGAGATTTGTGGTGATAGGAAGCAGAGCAAGGTAGACCAGATGTTTGTCTCCAGCAGAAGTCAGTTGCTTTACTACAGCTTGCTATCCCTAGGTAGTCTACAGCAAGCTGAGAGGTATAATCTATTCAATTTCTCCTGGCACTCACTAGGAAGTGGCCTGTTCCTGGTGGTTCCTGTCTGGTGTACTTCATTTTGAAGGCAACCAGAGAGCACCCTCACTATGTGCCTAAACCACATCAGTAGACTCTTACCAAGCTAGAAGAGTAGTATCCTTACACTGAGATCTCCCCAGCTTCTGACTCTGACATGGAAGCTGAGCCCAGAAACTTGCTTGCATCAAGTCTTGTCTGCTCAGTTACTACCAGAAATTAATAACTGGAATTGAAAATGAGGACATGGAGTGTCTGTACTTTTTGATTGTATTGGTCTTTGTGTGAGAGTAATATGGATTGTTAAGAAAGTCCTTTTCTTTCTATATTCAGTTCAGCAGTACCAACAGAACTTTTTAATCAAATGTTCTTATTGAAAATTTTTAACAACAAAACGGTAGTATATAATAGAAATGTTATAAAACAAATATACACATCTAAAAGAACAATAATAAACTAAAATAACTAATGTTAAGTTGTCTATCTCGCCTTCATTCTTGCTGGATGGGTTCGGAGCCGACCTCTGCTCCGACTCGGCCACTCTAAAGCTCGAGAGTTGGTTCCACCGGCTCGAGGCTGCCCCTATATCCCACAATGCTAGGCGTGAATTACCTCAGATCTCGTTTGCCGCTATAGCGATAGAGGTTGTGTTTCTACCGGCTCCAGGTCAGTTTTAATTAGATTAGTCTAATAACTGTTTAAACTTCCTTTAGCTTAGTTTTTTTCCCTTTTTACCTTTAGTGTAGTGGATATTTTATCCTTTCTACCCTTATTCAGCCCCTTCTTTAAGAACTAATAAGTTCTTTCCTTAGGCCTTCGGGCCCTCCCATTCCTTACAGTGTGTGTATGTGTTTTTGGTAGGGGTTTATACCTTTAACTCAACTTAACTTTTCAGAAGTTTTGATTTAAAGTAATTTAACTTATTTTTTCTGACAGTGTAATCGGTGTGTGTGTGTTTTTTGTGTGGTTACACTTCGGTTCCTTGAAAATGTCCAAGGATTCAAAGGTCTCAGGCTTCAAGAAGTGTGACTCGTGCTGTCAGAAAATGTCTCTGACAGACGGTCACACATCTTGTGTGTACTGCCTGGGACCTTTACACCTGCAGGACTCTTGTGCTGTATGCCATGGCTTCAGCCCCAGAGTCCTGCAGGAAAGGAAAAACAAACTCATACTAAGGGGTTTGCTTAAGCCTGAAGGTTCCCTATCTGTTACCTCGGGAAAACCTTCCAAGGCTTCTAAGACCTCGACTCCAGCTTCTGAGTCGAGGCCTAAGGCTTTGAAGTCTGCTACTGCATCGGCTCCGGCTGGAGCCGATGAGTCCTTGACTGCAGCTTTTGTGGTTCCCTCGGCTCCGGCTGGAGCCGAGGTATTGGAGATTCCTGGGTCGGCTCCGATCAGACCATCGGAGTCGACATCTAGAAAGAGGTCGAGGTCACCATCCCTTGGCTCCGTTCATTCGGCTCCAGCGTCTCCCTTGCTGTCTGAACGGAGCCACAGATCTCACTCCTCCAGGTCATCGAGGCTCTCGGATCATGACCTCCAGAGGGTAGTGAGTCGACTTCTAAAGTCCGAGGCACTGGCCCAAATGCTTCAGAGCCCGACTCATCAGTCGATGCCTCAACCTATTCCCCTAAATATTCCTCCTCCGACTCCTTTGAGCTCGGAGCCGGGGCGTCTCGGAACCGAGACTGTGGTAGCGTCGGAGCCGATACATTTGTCTTCGGCTCCGTCGTCGGCTCCGATTTCTTCTTTTGAAGAATCTCGGCGCCGGACTTCCCTCGTCGGTTCCAAGGGGGTGAGTGGCATCGGACCCTTGTCCAACCCCCCTCTCCCTCTCGGTGCTTCGGCGCTGGTGAGTTCGGCTCCGACATCGGCCTCGGAGCCATCTCTATCGGTGCCGAGGGAGGTTCTCAGCTTCTCGGAGCGGGGACCTCTGGCTCCGCCTGACAGGGGTGCGTTCGAGGTCATGCGGAGTGTGTTGGAACCTTGTTCAACTCCACAGTCGGCTCCGTTCGTCCCTCCCTCTTCGGTGCCTCAGGTTATGTCTTCTCACTCCCTCATCCCTGACCGCAGAGAGCCAGCTCCTCAAGAATCCCCTGTGGGGATCTCATCCTCTTCCGAGGCCTCTCCTGAATTGGCAGGGGAGCCCCCTAGGAAGAGAAAGTGTAAGAGGAAGCACATAGACTCACCTGAGTCTGTCACCTCTGACACAGATTTAGAGGATTCTGAGGGTTCCCCCCGTTCCCCTTCTGAAGATGTCTCCTTTGCAGACATTCTAGAGATCCTGAAACAGAGGGGAAATTGGCCAGCCCTTAACCCTTCGGAGGATGAATCTGTGTATCTTGAGGCGTTTGGCTCTCGCCCTTCCACCTCCTGGGTGTCCCCCTTTGATCCCCTCATGCAGGTGGTGGCAAAGAAAGCCTGGACGGCTCCTGACACAGTGGACCCTACCCCCAGGAGACCTTCTAAATTTATAACAGCACCAACTGACAAACAATTTCTGACCAAAGGTGTTTCTGTGGATGCTATGGTGGTAGCTGCTGCCACCAAGAAGGAACTAGCTGATCCTTCAGTGCCTGTTCATCCCACTAACAAAGAATCTAGGTCTATGGACAGGTATGGGAAGCGGATGTTTTCGTCAGCGACCTTCGCAATGCGTTAAGCTGAACTACCTATGCCATTTCACCCGTCTCCAGAGAGACTTGATCAAGGAAGCGAGTGAGATGTTGAAGGATCCTACAGCTGCAGATTTTCAGGACAAAATGAACACCCAGCTGACTACCCTGAATTCGATAGCTAACTCCTCCATGCCTCCTTTCATGCGGCTGATGGAGCGAGTAGAGCCGCAGGGACAGGTGTCGCCTTATGCCTGGATGCGACTATGCAATTTTGCGGACCCCTTTAAAACGTCTTTCACTAATTCCCCGTTTGATGGATCATCTCTCTTTGGTCCTCAAGTGAAAGAAACCTTGACTAGGTGCGAGACGGATGGCAAAACTCTGTCTGCCGTCGGAGTCCGTTTTTCTACTCCTTCTAGACCTTACCCCAAAGGCCAGAAAAGTGGGAAAATGTGGTTCCGCAAACAATCTCAAGGGAATTTGCCTGACGCACAGAGTCGTTTTCTCTCCAGAGGCAGAGGAGGGAACAATAATGGTAGACGTTGCCCTAGAGGCAGAGGGGGTCCACAGAACCAGGGCAATCGAGAAACCTTTTCCGATAAGCCCTTTCAGCATCCCTGAGGTGTTGCCCGACTGTCCACCTTCGGAGGCAGTCGGGGGAAGATTGTCACTGTACCCAGAAGCCTGGCTATCCCTAACTCAAGACAAGTGGGTACAGTCCAGCATTTCCGAAGGCTATTCCATTCCCTTCGTTCGCATTCCAAACCAGTCGAAAAAATCCCTTCCAGATGTTCCACCCGCTCAAAGGGATCTTGCAGCTTTGGAAATTTCAAAGCTGCTTACAAAAAGAGCAATTCAGCCAGTTCCAGCAGACCAGCAAGGATCCGGAATCTACTCCAGGTTCTTTTTAGTTCCAAAGAAAACAGGGGACTGGAGACCAATTTTGGATCTCAGTATCTTGAACAAGTCGGTCAATAAAACAAGATTTCGGATGGTCACGCTACAGTCCATCCTTCCCCTATTGGGAAAGGAAAACTGGATGTGCTCTATAGACCTTCAGGATGCGTACTATCACATAAAATGAACAGGCGCTCCAGAAGATTCCTCCGCTTCAGGCTGGGAACCAGTCATTTTCAATTCAGGGCCCTGCCCTTTGGTCTCACCACTGCCCCCCGGGTGTTTACCAAATGCATGGCAGTGGTAGCTTCTCACCTGAGGCGTCAAGGATTCCAGGTGTTTCCATATTTGGACGACTGGCTCCTCACAGCTCCCACCAAGCTTCTTCTTCTAATGGCCAGGGACTACACCTTTCGCATTTGTCAAAACTTAGGCATTTCAATAAATTGCGAAAAGTCTGTTTTGTCGCCTTGTCGTACTATTACCTTCATAGGCGCAAATCTAGACACAGTCAACATGTCTGCGAGGTTAACAGATCAGAGAATAACAGACATACACAAACTGGTCTCGCTCCTCTTCAGCAACAACAGAGTCAAAGCCAGGTTAGTTCTAAAAGTATTGGGGATTATGGAGGCTGCCATACCTCTGCTTCCATTAGCCAGATTCCACATGAGAATCCTTCAATGGATGCTCTTCACATAATGGTCATACCAGCAACTTCCGATGTCCCACACCATTATGATTACGCAAACATGCAAGAATCATCTTCTGTGGTGGATGTCTTCCCCTCAGCTCTTATTGGGAAGACCCTTTGTTCCTTCCCCTCCGGTTGCTACTCTGACAACGGACGCCTCCCTGATCGGGTGGGGGGGGCATTATCAGGGCAGAACTGTCCAGGGCACATGGCAACCAGACGAATGCCACTTGCACATAAATGTTCTAGAGATGAGAGTGGTGCTTTTAGCGTTGCAAGCCCTTCAAGACTTCTCTTCCCTTGGGAACGATAGCAATCCAGACGGACAATATGTCTGTAGTGTGGTATATCAACAAACAAGGCGGAACCAGGTCCTATCCCCTATGTCGAGAAGCACTCAGACTGTGGCAATGGGCGATTTCTTCTCAGCGGTTTCTGATAGCAACGCACATCCCCGGGAAGTCCAATCAAATCGCGGACAAGTTGAGCAGAGCTATCCTCATGCCTCACGAGTGGTCTCTGAAAGACTCTGTTGTAAGAGAAATTTTTCTCAAGTGGGGTCAGCCTTGCTGCGACCTTTTTGCTACTCCCCAAAACAGCAAGTGCAGAGATTTTTTCACACTATTCCCGTTACCAGACCAGCCCAGCAGAGACGCTCTAGTCCAAGTTTGGCCCGGGGACTTCTGTATGCATTTCCTCCCTTCCCACTAATCTCTCAAGTGATACAGAAAGCTATCGCTCAGAAGGCCTCATTGATCCTCATTGCTCCTTACTGGCCTCGACAGGTTTGGTTCCCCTTTCTACATCAATTTCTGTTGGAGCAACCTTGGCATCTGGACCTAGTTCCAGATCTTTTGATCCATCAGTCGGGTCAGTTACATCGCTCCCTCCCCTCTCTGAACCTCACTGCTTGGTTCCTCCAGTTCCAACCTTAGCCAGGCTTCCTCAAATATCTCACTCTGTTCGAGATATTTTGATAGCTTCCCACAAATCTTCCACTCGAAAGATTTATCTGAGTAAGTGGAAACGTTTTGCCTATTGGGCTCAAGGAAGGGACTTAGATCCTTTCGCTGCTCCCATTCATATGGTTCTTGATTTTCTAGCTGAAATCTTTCATGCAGGTTCATCTCCTTCTACTCTCAAAGTTCAATTGGTAGCTATATCTAACTTTCATGTGGGCATTTCAGAGTCTGCCATAATGTCCCACAAGCTTTGCAAAGCCTTTTTGAAAGGAGTTTTTCTACTCAGACCTCCTATAAGAAATCCTCCTCCCCCTTGGGACCTTAATTTAGTTCTCAGTTCTCTGATTCTCCCCCCTTTCGAACCTGCAGCTTCCTGTTCTTTAAAATTGCTATCATGGAAGACTCTCTTTCTGGTAGCTATTACTTCAGCTAGAAGAGTTTCAGAACTTCATGCACTCAGCTGTCGACCACCATATCTGTTGTTCCACAAAGACAGGGTATCTTTACGGACTAACCCGTCCTTTTTACCTAAGGTAGCCTCTGCTTCTAACCTTAATCAAAGCATTGACCTTCCTGTGTTTTTTCCAGAATATTCTAATAGGTCTGAACAAAAACTGCATTGGCTAGATGTTCATCGTCAGTTAAGGTACTATTTGGATAGGACCAAACAATTCAGAAAAACTGACCAGCTGTTTGTATCTTATGCGGTAGGCAGAAAGGGACTTTCTGTTTCTAAGGTTTCTATCTAGATGGCTAACATCTCTGATTTCTATTGTTTATGAAATTAGACACCAAAAGCTGCCTAACAAACCTAAAGCCCACTCCACCAGAGCTTTGGCTACTTCTATAGCCTTCCAAGACACACTGCCTATTGACACCATTTGTGCAGCGGCTACTTGGGCTACTCCTCACACTTTCATTTCACATTATAAGTTGGATTTAGCTTCTAGGCATAGAGCTAACTTTGGTACCACTGTTCTCAAGAGTCTGTTCCGTTAGGCCACCGGGACAAGGTGCTAGGGACGCGGTCCCATCCAGCAAGAATGAAGGCGAGATAGACAACTTAACATATAGAAGTTATGTTCTTACCATAACGTTCCATGTTAGTTGTCTTCTTCTCGCCTTCTTTCTTCGTCCCACCTCCTTCCCCCTGGCGTGGACAGACCTGGAGGAGTTTGATTATGACCTCTCTTTCTACCACCTCTTTGCTATAGCTATATGCTCTGCGGTGCATATTTCCTGGATCAGGATTTAGGTTACCTTTCCTCTTTCCCTTTGCTTATAGAGGTGGACTCCCTTTCCAGTATTTCTGGTTGTATTTTTAGCTGGGCCTAGCTCACAAACGAGATCTGAGGTAATTCACGCCTAGCATTGTGGGATATAGGGGCAGCCTCGAGCCGGTGGAACCAACTCTCGAGCTTTAGAGTGGCCGAGTCGGAGCCGAGGTTGGCTCCGAACCTATCCAGCAAGAAAGAAGGCGAGAAGAAGACAACTAACATGGAACGTTATGGTAAGAACATAACTTCTATTTTACAATGATGTCTACTGTAAAACAAAGCTTTTTAAACAGAAAAAGAAATGCAATAAAAGTAGTTGATAATTATTAAAGTCTGTTTATCCAGCAGTTCTTTGAATTTCAACCATGTATTTTATGAAGAGGTGATTCTAAATGCTCTTGTCTTGATCCTGACAAGTTCAGGATGACAAACTTCAGTTGCCAAGTGCACAAATTCCTTCATAGTCGGAGTAGTCTGATTCTTCCAGTTCTTAGTGATGTATTTTCTTGCTGATGTTAAGATACTCCCTAAAAGTGGGTATTTTATTTTTGTGACACTAGTGGGAATAGGTGCGTTAAGTAAACTAAGAGATTTGGTCAGCATGCATGTATCATTAAAAACAGACTGCAAGAGACAATTCATATTATCCCAATATGTTCTAAGTTTTATACAGTTGTAAAACATATGCTGCCAGTCAGCCTAACATTTAGTTCACATCCCCAGCATCCTATGTCTTTATTATACATCAGTTCAACTTTTTGTGGTGTGATAAAGGTTCTGTGTAAGAACTTCCAAGAGAATATCTTTCACCTTAGTCATGAAGTATGTTTTGAAGACTGGAGTATTAGTTTTTATCATCTTCACTTGGGGAGTTATTAACAAGTCTAAAATAATCCCAATAGTTTTCTCTGTGAAATACTGTTGATTTCATAAGTACCTTATATATTTTATATAGTGGTCCATTTCCAATTATATTCTGGTGCATTAGAATAATGAGTAAATCAATGAATGTGGGGAAAGAATGTTTAACTATTGGTTGCATTAGATTAATCTTATGTTCAAAAAATTGTCTGCAATTTTGAATTTCTAACCACATATCTTTGCTTAACTCAGACTTGTTAATGATATGATCAACATTTTGTAACTTCCCATTGTCTAGTAATTGATACCAGTGTAATAGGTTTTTGTCTTTAAATGTAGTCATTGTTGTTAAATTAAATGTATTAGTACTATTTTGAGTATAGGCAATCGGAGATGCAAAGAAAATCCATGAGTTATATTCAGGGTTCCTGAAAATTAAATTAAATTAAGGGGATTATCGTATTAATGTAAGAGTTAACTGGTTTGTTTTTGTTTTCTATAAAATAGTCTTTTACTAATCAATGAAATGTGTTAGTAGCTATTTTAATATAATATGATTTTGTTAAATTATTGGATTTATACCAAATACGTCCCTGAACATTTATCCATTTGGGATTATAATTGTTATTTAACCAAGAAATTATTGTCTTAACAATTGAGGCCAAGGAATTTAATTCTAAATCTGGAAGAACAGTACCACCCAATGCCCAATATCTAATGTGATGCTTTAAAGCCAATCTCCTCGGCTTATTAGGAATCCACAAAAATTTAAGAAACAAAGAATTATACTCTGTTATATTTTTGGGGGGAATTGGAGGGATAAAGATTGTATTATATATAGAATTATAGGAAGGATAGTCATTTTAATTAAGAAGAGCCTCTCTTCCATAGTGAAAAAATGTATTCCATTTATTAAGAGTTTGTTTTATGGAATTTAAGTTATTATAATTGAGAGTTATATCTTTAATATTATCATACAAGATTATCCCTAAGTAAGTGATTTTACCATCTTACATAATGTATTTATGTAATTTCTTACCTGTTTTATTAATATTGTAATTAACGGGTAGTATTTTAGTCTTATTTTCATTAAAACGGAGTCCCGATTTCTTTTGGAATATTTTTATTGCTTAGAATACTGCAGTAAGAGAAGAATTGTAACTGGTCAAAGTTAATAGGATGCATCTGCAAATAATTGTATTTTGGGGATTAAATCATTATTTATTAGTATGCCTTTGATGTTTTTATTTGATCTTATATCATTTGCAAAAAGTTTCATGACTAGAGCAAAAAGCAATGAGGACAAGGGACAACCCTGTTTAGTACTTTTAGTAATTATGATTGATTGGGAAGTATAGGAGTCTGTCTTAATGTATGCAAGAGTTTTCATAGAGAAGTTTGATTAATTGTAAGAAATTATTTGAAAAATTACATTCCTCCAGTATTAATAGTAAGTACTCCCAATTAACTGAATCAAATGCACTGTTGATATCCAGACTAACACAAGATAGTTCTTTTTTTTTAATTATTAGTATAATCATTTATTGATAGTATTCTCTTGATGTTATCATAAGTGTTCTTGTTCATTATAAACCTAGTCTGATCATCGTTTATCAGCATTGGAAGAAATTGTTTTATTCTAGACGCATAGATTGCCATGAATGTTTTGTCATCTACATTTAATAATGAAATTGGTCTATATGAAAAAACATTGTGTTGAGTCCTTATTAGGTTTTAAAATCAGGGATATTAGGGTGTATTTCCAGGATAGTGGTACATTTGTAAGTCCTTTAACTATTGAAAATACCTCTAGTGAAATACTCAAAGCATCCTTGGTCATCATTTTGTATAGCTCAGGTATACTGTCATTACTGTGTGTCTTGTTCGGTTTAATTTATTAATTTGAATTTTGCTCTCAGACATTGATATAGGCTTGTCATTTATTTTTATTATCTGATCTTCTGACAGTTTATTTTCAGTGTATTTTTTTATAAATGTTTTAATTAGATCACGTGTAAACATTGTTGGTTTGTGTTGATTAATCTTATTTAAATGAGACCTGAAAACATCCAGAATATCTTCTATTTCAGTAAGCTTCTTTTTACTACTTGGGAAGTATAATTCTTTGATGTGATTCGATCTAACAATTATTTTTGTTCTAGTATCCAATTTATGCATGGATTTAGGATTTGTGGAGTAATTAGTTATTTTAATGTTTTCTAAATTTTATCATAGTTCTGTGTTGTAAGATTTCTAAATATGTACTGTTTAAGCTGTTTATTTCTTCCTTTGTTATTTCCTTTTTGACTATCTAATTTTAACTTATTAAATTTCTCCTGTAAATGTATCAGTTCTTTGTCCCATTGTTCCTTTTTTTGTGTATACCAACTTGTAATTGTGCCAAAAAGGTATGCTTTTAAAGAGTCCCATACAAAAATCTCTGAGGTGTTACCTATATGATTAATTTTCAATAAAAGTTTTATTTTTAATTTTATCTATTCTACTAATGATCTAATTTGAAATGTATACTTTGTTTGTGATTGTGTTCCATACCTGTGTGAGAAGTGTATAAAAAAGAGCGAGTCTGATGCTGAAAACTCATTTATATCTCTCATATTATATAGCTCAGTGAACTACATCAAAGCCTTGACTGAGGTAGGGTTCTTCCTTTTACAGCTAGTGCTGGTATCTTTGTCAGATAAAATGCAATTAAAGTCACCTACAAAAATAATGTTCCATTTGATATTTGTATTATGTCCCTCAACTGTTGTTGAACTGTTTGTATTCCCAATCCAGCTATCCAGTAGTAGACATTAAAAAAAAGTGTATAGTTTCTTTGAATTTCTAAAGTCACTGAACAAACCAATGCTTTTTTCTTCACCAAATGTATTCAGGATTTTAGGTAGAGGCAAAGAATGTTTCCATAACAACACCATTAAGGTCTAATAAATAACATATACCAAAATTCTGTTCAGAAATTATCTCTTAAGACTGCTTTTGTCCAGAGGTGGGTGAGGGCAAGGGGGAGTGGCCTTTTGTCATGATCTGGGTCTTTCTGCTTCTGAGAATTGTAATCACGGGAAAACCTTTGAGTCTGTTATATGCAGTTTCCCTCCAAGGCCTTCTGATATGGGTTTTAGTAGATGGCCCATTCACAGATGGTCAACTGCCTTGGCATTGAATCTGTTACTGGAGTGTTATCTTCTTTTCTCCCTATAAGTGTATGTCTACACATTTCTCCTACATCAACCCAACCCAACAGTTGTCAGGTCCTAACTTCTTTTCTGATCTTCAACCTGTGTCTGCTTAGTCAGCCGTCATCTGGTCACAGCATGGTTGTAGAATCATAAAATGTACAAGGCAACTGGGGCATGTGGCTATTTATGCCTTGCCAGTACCCACCTTTAGACCTTATCTCCTTTTTTAAAGAGTTATAGGCCAGTCATACTGGTGGTGAATTTACGAATGTGCATTGAATTGTCTAATTCCTTCCGAAAGGAGGATAGTGAGTCACATTGCTTGATCTGCAGAGGAGGCTTGTTTCAGAGGGATAGTCACTATATGAAAAATCTGTCGGTTCACAATGATTTATTTGTTTGCTGAAGCAGGTTCATTTCTCTGGTTCTAGTGTTCTCTGGACTGTTTGATCTGTGGAGAAATAAGGGTTCTTGGGCTGCCAGATCCCTAATGGCGTAGAAGGCAAGGCACAGATCGTCCCTAAAGTTGTATATAGGATACTGAATGCAGGGATAAGGCCTCCAGCCTCTTTTGGTATCTCAGGCCCTTTGGACCCATGTTCTTTTTTGTCAGGGACCTTTGAAGTCTCTCCAGCCGCTTGGCATGTGTAGTATGATACATTCCAAAGGGGGCATTATATTTGATGATAGGCTTGATCAGTGTAGAATATAGAGAGCTTCTTTGGATCTAGAGGAGCTATCCTTTGTGATCAGCTGTCCCAGATAGAAGGATTTTGTGACCACTATTACAACATGGTCAAAGGAGAGGGACTGTTCTAAGGTATTTCACAACATCTTTTTTTGGGGAGGTGGTTTCTGTACTACAAGACAGGTATTGAGTTTGTTTGTCAAATGCCACAATTTTGCATCTTTTACCTTTTAGTTTTAGTCCTTTTTCAGAACAGCAGCTACTTACATGTGTAAGTTCACTTTGTAGTTTCTACATATTAGAAGGGAAATCAAGTATAACACCCAGTTTACAATCATCTGCACACTTGGTTAATGAGAGTTCTCCATTTTTTAACTTGAAGATCAGAGAAGTACTTTCCAAATGGCAGAAGTCCCAGCATGGATTCTTATGGTTCCCCAGTGGTTACTTTCATGCTCTGTCTGGATGCACCTGCCACCCTCACAGTGTGGGTTCTGTTCCCTTATTCATTTGGCTAGCCATCTAACTACACAAGCTCGATTTGGAGTGGATTTAACTTGTTGATAATGCTGGCATGTTGTATTGTATCAAATGGTCTAGCAAGATCTAGTTATGCTGAAGAGCAGTTTGACTACTGTTCAAGGCTTGTGTTACCCTTTAAAAAATTCACCAGCTTCATTAGACGGACTCTACCCTTTATAAAGTCAAACATTTAGGAGTGAAGTCTTATAAGACTTTTATAATGCATAGTTTACAGTGCTCTCTTACTTCTTGAAGCCCAGGGAATTTGTTTTCTAGCTTATGTTTCTTCTTCCAGGATCATAAGGAGGCATGTAAGGGCCAGATTAGTATACAGCTCTGGTGCCTTGACCTTATGAGTAGTGAAGGCCAGATGGGCTCTAAGCCATTCTCTCATTCTTCAGGTTCATAGGTTCATAGGTTGGTACTAGGCTATCAGCCCTAGGGCCTATACAAGTCTAGCCATAACAATTCCCTGGCTATTTCTTCCCACATTATTTACTTTCCTGGACCCCTGTCTAGCAGGGCGACTGACGTGATCCCTGGGGTGAATTTCCTTTCTCCCATCCAATCGTCAAGGTTCCTCTTGAAGAGGTCCAAAGAGGCACTCTGCTTGACATGTATGGGCAATCTATTCCAGAGTCTGGGGAGTCTCTGGGTCAGGAACCTATCCCTCCAGCATGTTTTGTTTATTGTGATGATAAGGTTTAGATCCCTAGAGCGTGTAGCTCTGAGGGATTGGGATTTCTTTAAGTGTAGCATGTCCAACAGCTCTGGGTTTGACATGGCCTTGTATGTTAAGCAGAGATCGCCTCTGAGTAGACGATATGCGACAGAGTATAGCTGGAGTTTTTAAGGCGGTGGCGTAGGGCATCTGCTTTAGGCCTGTGATTCTTTTAGTGAGGTATTTCTGAGGCCTTTCCAGTTGTTGCAGATGTCTTGAGAGGTACATACCAAATGGGGCGTTGTATTCTATAATGGGTCTAATCAGGGATGAGTACAGTGGGACAATGACCTCCTTTTTTCTGGATGAAAAGCCCTTCGTGATGAGGTGTGCCACATAGTAGGATTTCCTGACTGTTGTGGCGATGTGGTTATCGAAGGTGAGACCACTGTCCACCTGTGTCCCTAAGCCTCTTATCACACTTTCTGTGTTTAGTGTACTGCCACCTATATGGTAATTCATGGATACATGTTTTTTCCCAAAGGGGATAACAATACATTTCTTGGCATTGAGCTTGAGCCCATGGCTCTGGCACCAAGCATCTGTTTCTGTAAGGCCCTTTTGTAGAGTATCCACATCATTTGGGGATTCAATAATGGCTCCCAGTTTGCAGTCATCTGCAAACTTTGTTAGCCAGAGTCCCTTAGTGTTGACCTGTACTTCAGAGAAGTAGATGCCAAACAAGAGCGGCCCCAGGACTGAACCCTGAGGTACTCCACTTGTCACTTGTCTGGAGCTGGATTTGGAGTTGGCTACTTTTACAGTGTGGGTTCTATCAGTAAGCCATTTAGCAACCCATTGGGTGACATAGGGATTAATGCCCAACTTAGTAAGTTTATCTATGATTCCAGAGTGGGGGATGGTATCAAAGGCCTTGGCAAGGTCTAGATAGGCTGTGTGGACCACCTTACCCTTGTCCATGGCTCTGGAGACTGATTCAAAGAAATCAATCGGGTTCAGGAGACAAGATCGGCCCTTCACAAACCCAAACTGGGTGGGGTCCAGTGTTTGAAGGTTGCCAATGTCTTTGTTTATAAGTTCCATGATAATACGCTCCATGGCCTTGCAGATAAGGCTTGTCAGATTGATGGGACGGTAGTTTCCGGGATCCAAGGTGGATCCCCCCTTGTGGATTGGGATAACTGTAGCTCTGCGCCACTCAGTGGGCACGAAACCTGAGGTGAGGCTATGATTAAACATGACACTTAGGTGAGGTGCCAGTTCATATTGTAGTTCATGTAGTACACAGCCGGGATGTCATCTGGTCCCATGGATGCTGTATTCTTGGCTTTAGAGAGTGCGTTTTGTACCTGTGTGGCCGTTATTACTGGAATTTGGCAGTCTTCCGGTTTTGAGATGGGCCATTTAGGGGGTGAGAGGGGGGTGAAGTTGGCACTGAATCGATCTGCCAGGATATTGGCAATATCCTTTGGATCAGTATATTTAATGCCATTCTGTTTTAGCTCAGAGCAGATCTGAGCGTTGCCATTTAGATTCTTGACATAGTTATAGAATGCTTTGTGGTTGTCTTTGGAATCTTTGGCAATTTTATTTTCGTAACTAGCTTTGGAGGATTTTATGAGGCATCTCAGTTTCTTACTGAGGCTAGTAAGGGAGTTTTTTGCATCCTGGGATTTTCCTCTTCTCTGCAAAAGTTTCTTCCTTTTGTTGTAAAGTTTGTTTATGGCAGGGGACCACCAGATTGACTTCCTTTTTTTGGATGAGAGCATTTTGGTTCTATTTGGGATGGCACGATTCATGCATGAGTGGATGTGCTCGTACAGTGCCTTAGTGTAGGATTCAGCAGTTGAACTTTCAGTTCCCGTCTGCATGGGTGTTATGAAGTTTGTCACTTCTGACTTGAGTAGCATGAAGTTGGCTTTGGAGAAGTTTTTTATGGTGGTTTCCTTACTGGGGGGTGGGGGTGGGATGTGGATGTTAAGGGTGATTAGCTTATGGTCAGACCTGACTAACGAGGGGGTGACCATAGGTATGGAGCATTGATTCCCCATGTTGGTAATGACCAGGTCTAGGATATTGGAGCCCCTGGTGGGACTATGGATTAGTTGATCCAGGGCATTGGAATTTATGAATTCCAAGAACCGTTGCGCAAAAGTGTTGGGACATGAGTAGTTTTCCCAGTTAATGGCAGGGTAGTTAAAATCACCCAATATTAGGGTGTTTGGTTCTATCTTAATATTTTCCAGTATGTTTAGAAAGGTGTAGTGAGAATCTTGGGGTATGGTGGGGGATCTGTAGCAAGCTACAATTTGGATTGCAGTCTTACCTAGTGTTAGTTGCACTTGGAGAATTTCAGACACATTGTGTTGGCCAACTAGCCTGGTGGTGTGAATATCCTTGGTGAATATTGACACTCCTCCACCTTTAGTGTTTCGGTCCTGGTTTGGTGGCCGAAAAGTGTGGTAAGAGTTGTAGCCTGGTATTGCAGGGGTGCTCTCTGGAGCCTTGAACCAGGTCTCAGTTACTGTACAGATATCGATGTTCTCCATTTTTAGGAGTGCCTCGAGAGAGTGCGCTTCTCTGATCTTGTTTGGAAGATAATTTCTTCTCTTAGTGTGCTTGGCTAGTTGCTTCAGTCACCTGTCATCTTGTGACATTTTGGATCTAACAGTCATTTGGAACTATGAAAGCTGGCTTTTTTCTAATACATTTTTCTGGGACAGACAAAAGATGCCCTCTTGTCTGGCAGACCCCTGAAGTTGCCTTTAGGATAGTGGCCTGACAGAGTGTGTGTATTATGGTTTGGAACTTAACTCTAAGCCTAGGAAGATTGTCCTTCACAAGGCTGCTGTGTTCAGACAGAATGTGTACTACTGTACCCTTCAACAGACCACTCACTCTTTGAAGATTTAACTATGTGATCAGATAGGAAGGTCTGTACATGTTGTACCGGGGCATTTTGCATGCCCTTGCTGCGGGGGTGGTGCTAATGTATCTTGAAAGAGTCATAGGTTGGTACTAGGCTATTGGCCTTAGGGCATATACAAGCCTAGCCATAACAATTCCCTGGCTATTTCTTCCCACACTATTTACTTCCCTGGACCCCTGTCTAGCAGGGTGACTGACATGAACCCTGGGGAAAATTTCCTTTCTTCCATCCAGTCATCAAGGTTCCTTTTGAAGAGGACCAAAGAGGTGCTCTGCTTGACATGTATGGGGAGTCTATTCCAGAGTCTGGGGAGTCTCTGGGTCAAGAACCTATCCCTTCAGCATGTTTTGTTTATTGTGATGACAAGGTTTAGATCCCTGGAGCGTGTGGCTCTGAGGGATTGGGATTTCTTTAAGTGTAGCATGTCCAAAAGCTCTGGGTTTGACATTAGGGTCTTTTTAGGCTGCATGTGGTGTAAGAAGCCCCCTCCCCATTTGTGTCCCTGACCACAAGTTGCCTGGTTGGAATTTCTGAATGGTGTTACTGGCTGGGAAGTTTTGGTCTGTGCCCATCTTTCCAGTGTATCTTAACAGAGCACCCTCTGTAGCACTTTGGCTTTAAGTAAAAATCCCATGGCATTCCTGGTCAGGGGTTTCTAGTTTCATGGATTTTTCTAGCACAGATCTTAGAAGACCCTCTGTAATGCACTTTGTTTCATGGTATGGATTTTTTAGAGTCTGTATTTTGTAGTGGTGAGTTTCTTGTTCCTGACACACATGCCAAGTAATTAGGGACTGTCTTATAGATGAACAAAGACCAAATTGCCTTAGGAGATACAAAAGTTATTATGTACTTTACCATAGTGAAATATCAGATCTTCTTGGAGAATTTAATCTTCATTAACAACCCTTCTTCCTGTCATTCTACTTTGATGGAGGAAGGTTTATGTTATAATCCCTTCCTTAGCTGGTTAGAAACTGGAAATGGATCACACACAGAGGTATACACAAGGCGTCATGGGAAGGAGGAGGACTTGCAAAAGTAGCCTGGATAAGTTTTATTTGCCAAGGACATGACGCACAGAGCATATGAAGATTACATGAGCCCTATGGGTTGCTGAAGGCTTCTAAGCAGATTTATTGTTATAGAAAGTGCAAACCATTTGTTCTTTTTCTTTGTTTTGATCTTGTTTTCGTTTAGTGCTATTTAGTTAAAACATGTTTTTGTAGTCTTGTAAATTCTAGTTTCAGGCAGAAACAAATCCTGTATTTCTTCCAGTGCATTCCTGGGGAAATATGTGCTTGTCAGTTGTAGGAGTGCCTGGAAACTAGCCTTTAGAGCTGCTAGGACAGACTGCTGTGTGGGCATAGCTGAATAAAGCTGTTTTTTTTTTTTTTTACTTTGGTTTGTATGCTTCAACTGTCTGTAATGCTTCAGTTGGTCTTATTACCGTGTTATTTTCATTTAAGACATTTCCTTAGAGTTTAAAAATTGTAACTTAGGGCAGAAAGTAAGCCTTGTGTTTCTTTTGAGAGTCATTGGGTGTTAAATGCTGAGAATTGTGGGAGAAGTTGGAAACTACCTTTTTTATTTTTACAAAAGAAGGATGTCCTGGTAAAAGTTTTTCTTGAGAGAGTTACCACAGTAGATTACTGTGTGAGTGTGACTGAGTTTCCCTGCCTTGCTCGCACTGTTCCTGTTGTATTCTTCAGCCCTTCGGCTTTTGAGTTGCCTGTATTATGCCTGTTTAATGTTGAATGCCCCTCTTATTTGTCTCTGTTACTTTTACCATGAAATTCCTCCCCTTACATTAAATTTTGGTTTTCTTTCCATTCATGTCATCTCGGTAGTTATACACTTTAAGATCCATTACTTTTGTAACTATTTTCTGGATTATCTCATAGTGGCTGTTTAAAAATAAAACTCATTACAAATACTTTAAAGTTACTCCCTGCATTTCATTGGGGTTAAATTCTGTAAAGCTTCAGGCGGACTAAATACATTGGTTGTAGCATCACTTACAAAATGCGCGCACACAAAGTTTTTTTGCAAGGGAAAGCTACCTTGCTCCCTCACGCCCCTTTACTTACATCTATGCAGTGGCAGCACAACCGTGGAGAAAAGAGAAAAGCAGAAACAAATTGAATCAACTGTTGATACACAAATAGGAATGCAGCAGCAGTAATTTCTTATAAGAAACAGGAATTTGGGAGTTCAGCATCAAGGCAGTGAATGTGACGAGTTGAAACCTCGTCCACTTAACCAAGAGTAGGGAAGCTAATTTTACCAATGTAACTTCAACTAAGTTAGAAAACTCTCTCACATCATACCTTAAACTAGTTCTCAGACTATCTCACCAGTAGTTAATCCACCAAATGGCAACACTCCTTTCCACCTTTTCTCAACACAACCTCAAGGATCTATACTAGGCCCTCTCCTTTTCAGTATATTCATTAACAACTTTCACCCCACCCTTACCCCCATGACACAGTTATCCAATATGCAGATGATGCTACAATCATCTCTGCTGCCAAATTTATATCTGAGTTACAAAGTCTTATCCAAAATGCTTTCACTTCAACCAAAACTTGGATGTCAAACAACCATCTCACACTAAATCTCAGTAAAACCAAACTTCTAATATCCCCCCCCCCCCATAAAAAAAACTACTGCTCTGAGTAAGAATGATTTTTCTGTCCGGTCCCATAATAATACACTTATTGAAGTCATTCCAAGTACCAAACTGCTAACAGTTATTATTGATGAAGATCTAACATTCTACCTCCATATCCATAGCAACATCAAAAAAATGCATCAAAAATTAGGTACCCTCTTTAGACACAAATACTACCTTAATATTACTGCTAAAAAGCTGTAGCATCATCCTTCCTGCTACTGTCTTTACTACATGGTGTCCCAGTCCTCACCAATATCCAGTCCTCCCTGAAAACCAAACTGGAGTCATGTTACAACAAGATTGCCAAATTTGTAACAAATTCAAAAAACTCAGCACACCACTGCTTATCTCTACAACAGCTAAACTGACTCAAACTCCCACACTACCTCACTTATTCACAATTATACCATGACCCCCCCCCCAAAACGTGCACGCTGATTGGCCAGCGTGCCCGTTGTAAATCGAGTTATACTAATGGAAAAAGGTCCGGTCGCCCGGACTTTTTTCCATTAGTATAACTCGTTTTTTTAAAACACTGTCTCGCTATGTTAAATGGGTTTAACATAGGAGACAACTTTAATAAGCAGCGGAGATCTCCGTTGCTTATTTTAAACTGTCTCGCTATGTTAAACCCATTTAACATAGCGAACAATGTTAAACGGAGAAAGCAAGATTTCCGTTGCTTTTTAGTCTCGCTATGTTAAATGAGTTTAACATAGCGAGACAGTTTAAAATAAGCAACGGAGATGTCCGTTGCTTATTTTAAAACTGTCTCGCTATGTTATACTCATTTTAAATAGCGAGACATAAAAGCAACGGAGATCTTGCTTTCTCCGTTGCTTTTACAACTCTGATGTACTGCGCGCGCAGTACATCAGAACTGCCGCGGATGCCAGACATCTGCGGAAGGGCAGCAAACAGGCATTATACTATGCCATTATTTAAGAAAAGTAACAGTTTCATTTCTTAAATAATGTCATGGTATAATAGCAATAACCCACTTCTGGGTGTGGGTAATGCTAAATTTACCCACGGTTGGCTTTGTTTGCTCCCTCGGGCTTCGCCCTTGGGACCAAACCACGCCAACCGTGGGTAAATTTAGCATTACCCACACCCAGGCGTGGGTTATTGCTATATTAACCACTGCACATAAACTCATATACAAGCCTTCAACATACCCCTCCCTCTCCTCCTTATTGACTTCATACCCCACCCTAACAGGCTACTAAGATCCAAAAACACAATGATACTGAAAGTTGAAAAACCTAACCTTGCAGCTGGTCAAATGCTATACTCTTTTACGGTGTCAAAACTATGGAATGCCCTCCCACCTTCTGTCAGAACAATCAGTAATCCTGCTCTCTCCAAGAAGTTTCTCAGATCACACCTCTCTTCTCTCTGGCAATGTACTTGTACCAAAATAGTACCTCCTAACTCCTGATCCACTGCTATATCCATCTACAATATCACTACTTAGGAGCTCTCTCTGATTTGCTGAATTCAACTGCTTATGCCTACCAAACTCCAACAAGTAACAATCAGAACTGCTACCCTACCTGACTAACTCCATCCTTGGTGATCAAATTGTACACAATGTTGATGTGTAATGTTTGTAAATAAGTTGTACCATTGTGTTTAATATTTATTTCCATGCATTGAGACTGTATATACACTGCATATTGTGCTTTTTTTGTATGTACTATTAATATTATGTGGAGCTTTTCTCCCCGGGCCCGCACTGAAAATGGGCTCACCTAGGCCCAGTAGACTTTCTCGGTTAACAAATGCAATAAATAAATAAATATTATAATATGACATTTCTTTATTTTGGGGTGAAAAATCGAAGAAAGTCTTCCCTCTTTGGTGTCCAACAGGATATGAAGGGACTGTTTAACATCCTGGCAAGCAATGGAAAAAATATCTTCTTAACATCTTCCAGGCACCTCATATAGCACCTGGATATTAAGAGAAAATGTTAGCATTCATTCAGTGACTAAGGGCAAGGTGTCCTAGATTGGATTCTTAAACCCATTAGCTTTGATTGACATATACCTTGAGCTGAAGTGTTTGGTACTTGCCAAGATTCATCATTCTCTCCCTGTAGTACAACTACTAAAATAAAATTCTTTGTGTCCTGTATCTTTTTTAGACAGTTACAAAATAAAAAACAGAAAAAAATGAAAATCGCACAAAATTTAAAAAAAAAAAAAAGAGGTGAAGCTGGGTTTGCTAAATGTCAGAAGCTGTGGACAGTAATTATTAAAGAGGTATGAAGGAATTTGAGAGGAGACGAGTGCAAGAGATAAAAGGAACAATTTGATCCTCCCCATAGAACAAGGTGATGTAGGATTACCTGGTTTGAATGCAGAGCTGTGCAGTTAAGGCTCATATGCATAACACAAACAGAAGGTTATAAGGCAAAGTGGAAAGGAATGATGATGAAATGGGAAGTTTGAGAAATAAGGAGAGACTACGATTTTGGATGCACATCCTTAAAAAGAGTAACAACAACCATACAGAATGTTATGTTCACAGAGTTGCAGAAAGTAGTCTAAGAACTAAACCAAGAGATTTTGCTAATAGGGATTTTTGCAAGTAGGATTATAGAAAATAGGCAAGAGGGGGTGGAATTTACTGGAGAAAACTGTCAAAGTAACCAAGGTATTGGTGCAAGTAACTAGAGAGGGATAGGTAAAAGAGTGGGATAAGGCCAGGCAGAGGTTTGGTCTGCATGCTAGAGACTGCCTTCCCTATCAGGGATTGATATTATATTATAGGCAAAGAAAAAGGGATAGGGGAGTCCGAAGTGAAAGACCTGCTCTGGTAGCAAAATGTAGAACAGAAGCTGCTGTTAAAATGGTATAGTTAGTAGAGAATATAAAATATTGCATGATAACTTTAAGAATCAATCAGAGGAATTTTGAAAAGATTGAGAAGAAAGACTGGAAAAGCAATTTACAAGGGAACAATGTGAGAACATATTAATGGCAACCAGTTATGCAATAAGGTCCGTAAAGTTCAGGATTTTTGTTTGGAAGTGTTTGAGTAAGTATTTTTTTACCCCGAGCAGACTTCACGGTATTTTTTTTCCGGTAGATAACAAAATGCTGTAGATGTGATGGGAAAGAGAGAGGTAACCGGGAAGATATTTTTTGGGAGTTTAATAAGTTGGCAGATTTTAAGAATTCCTCACAGTCAGTCACTCTGACAGGAATGTTACTGAGCAAATGGCTGTAACTAAGGAAATGATTCTTTCGAGCTGGGATGCAAGATCTGAATTGCCGCTATATAGTAAACTGTTACTAAGTTAAATGATTTTGGATGACAAAAAAACAATTACTAGGAAAATGGAAATCATACTGTAAACCAGCTATTACTGAAGTACCGAATAATGTAGAGGAGACAAAAGAGCTAGAGGTAGAATCTTTAAAAAAGGGAAGGAGCAAATTATATACAAATAAATGGAATTTGTGGGAACAATATGTACATAGTAATGTTCAGGAGGGCGAGTGAACTTAAGGGAAAGCAGGAATTCAGAAATTAATGTAATGTTGACGTCAACATTAATGTAATGTTGACGTCACTAATTGTTAAAAAGGAAGAAAATGTATAATGCTTGCCTGTGAAAAATGTTAATATGCTTTGTTTTCTTTTCCTTTCATGTATCTTAAGTGATAATTTGATAAAGGTGTTAAGGAAAGTAAAATAAAAATGAGCAATATAAACTTTTTTCACTGGTTGGAGGCTATTGACACCTGTGCCATGATTAAAACCTTGTTTAAAGACCCAAAATGACAAGGAAAAAAATCATGAATGTCCATCACAAATTCCAGACCATACCTCCTTTCACTGTTGAAAATCAAATAGGAGAGGTGATAACATATTCATATTTGGAACAGAACACATAAAAGCCAGAAGCCTAGAAATACCAGGACTGTAAATTGCTGTAATTAGTATCAGTTCTTTTCAACACAGTATTATATGAACCATTTGGAATCTCAGCTAATTAAAAATCAGGCTTCTAATTGGTTGTATGGAAATGTAGAAATTATTTTTTCGCAATCATTCACATGGTATTAATAAGCTGTAAGCAATGGGGATGGTTGAAATGATTAGTGACTACATGAAATAATACCTAGTAGATTTACTTATTGGATTAGACATTCTGTTTTTCTGGGTATGTTTGGTTTGCTCTTTTAGAGTGTGACTGAATTTTTTAGATGAAATTACTCTTTTAAATGCACACATCCATGTTTCCTTGCTTTTTATAAAAGTTTCATTCTGCATTGACATGGTGTTTACAACATCAGTAATAACCAGTTGTTTAAAAAATGGGAAAAAAAGAAATTTCAGAGTACTCCAGACTTTGCTAAGTTCTTCCCTTTTTTGTAGATGGGGTGGTCTGTGCTTTGCAGATTAATGGAGGTCTGTCCATCTACACTTGATAAACTGGCAGTATCCTCAGGTGTTGCAAAGGACTGGGATTTTCTTGGGATTCATCAGTAAGTATATTTTTTTCATAAAAGCTTCAGTAGACATGTTCTAGGAGTTACTGTAAGTTACACAATGTTTTTGGTGGCATTAAATGTGATGTTGAATATATGGCATTAAATGTGATGTTGAATATAATGTTGCTGCACTGATAGAATTAATGGTAATGCTCTTTTGTGTTTAGGCAGATTCTGAAAATGTTATGTATGCATAATGGAAACGAGATGATCATTACACTTGGGCTAAAAACTTTAACACTCCTTCTGAAATCAGGTGAGTTATTGTTATGGTTATATGTTAAATTCATTCTTGAAACAGAAATGGCTGCAGTACATTGGACCCCTTATTATTTTATGACAGTTAAAGAAAACAAAGTTCTGTGCAGAAGTGGAACTGAAGTGTAGTGGAGAGAGAACTATCTGTCAGGTTTATGGAAGTAGGTGACACCTCAACTGAGTGCATTTTACTAGCACATTTTGCTTTCTATAAAGCAACTATTAAATTGACATTTACTGTAGGAAATTTCTAGTCCAACATTTCTTCTAAAATTTGGAGAACTAATACCCTGAAAATGAACATGACTGTTAGAATGAAATTAATTAATTTATTCTACAGTTTCCTCTGTGCCAAGACACTTCTGCATTGATACATAGGGACGCACCTAACAATAGCAAGCGAGTCATCAGAATTAATAAACAGTGAAGAAACAATCTACAGATGTGGCTTATTTATTTTATGTTGACATTATACAAACAGTGTTTTTTATGCTTTGCATCACTAAGCTGCATGTTTGGTAAGATGGAAGAGGTAGTTTTGAAATTTAGATGTTATGTGATCCTATCTCGCCTACATTCTGACTGATGGGTTCGGAGCCGATCCTTCGGCTCCGACTCGGCACGCTTATGCCAAAGAGCGAAGTCTCTTATTGGCTGAGCTTACTATATCCCAGGATGCACCACTACCAGTCTCCCAGATCTCGTTTGCCGCTAACCTGCGAAGACGTGGTCTCGAGCTGGCTGAGCTGAGTAGTTATTTTAACTAACTTTTTCTGTCAGTTTTTTGCTGTTTTTGTCTCAAAAAGCTGTTTTAACAGCTATTCTTCTCATTGTTGTGTGATTGGTTGGATTTGTTGAAGACTTTTGTTGTGTGATTGGGTTGAGTTTGGTAGGCCCCCCTTCATCTAGGGCCTTCCCGGTCAGTCAACCCTCCTATATCTTACATATAGAGAAAAGGCTTTAAATATTTTGTAGCTCTGTTTGTTTACAGGGTTTTCAAAGTTCCCTGTCATTTGCGCTTTCAAGCGATAACTGTAAGCCTATACTTAAGGGGTGTCATCAGTAATTGTATTTTTCCTGTCAGATTGCTGAAATTCTCTTTCCATAATGTCTCAGAATCCTAGGCCTTCGGGCTTTAAAAAATGTACAAAATGTAGTTTCAAAATGTCCATCACGGACGATCACTCGCTCTGTGTGTATTGCTTAGGTGCAAAACACTTACAGGAATCATGCAGCGTATGTCACGCTTTTTCCTCAAGGGTCCTCCAGGAGAGGAAAAATAAATTGATTCTTAAGGGGTTAATTAAACCTTCTTTTGAAGAAGCCTTGGCATCCTCTCCTTCTCCGGCTAAAAAGAAAAGGGCGTCGGTTCCGACCAGTCCGTCGGATCCGACCGCTAAGAGACATAGGCAGGCCTCTCCTTCGGCTCCAAGGACTTCGGAGCCGAGGTCGGAACGGTCTGCCTCGATGCCACCAGTATCGACTCCTCTGGCTTCGGAGCCGATGGCTGGGGCATCGAGAGGCGGGTCACCTTCGTCGGCTCCACTGGTCTCGGAGCCGACAAGGGTCGCCCGCTCAGACACTTCCTCCTCGGCGCAGAAGTCCACCTCGGCACCGATGGAATCCGGTGTGTGTATTCCCTCGGCGCCGATACTCATCGAGTCACCTCGGAGCCGGTCCCCTAGCCCTTTGGGGCCGTTGGAGAGGCCGTCTCGAACCCGTTCTGTTTCCTCTCGGTCTTCGAGGATGTCAGATTCTGATATAGACAGGGTGCTCCAAAGACTGTTCCAGTCCCCAGTCTTCCAAAAATTTGTTTCGGTTCCGACCCAGTTGGTTTCGGAGCCGGTGACCCTGGCCCACCCCATTGCCATTCCTCCTCCGACTGCTTCGGCTCCGTCGGAGCAGGTGCTGTTGGAGCCGGTGGAGATCTTAGGGTCGGCTCCGACCCTTACTCCAACCCGGGCCTTCGGGTCCGAGTTTGGTACGCGGACTTCTTCGGCTGGACCCGGGGGTGATGTTTCGGGACCTATGCTTTCGGTTCCGAGCCTCCCCCTCGGTGCTTCGGCTGCGGGACTTCCGTCGGCTATCACGGCTCCGGGGACCGGACACTCCCAGGATTCTGGGGGTCCGGCTTTCAGAGCCATGAGGAGTGCCTTGGCCAAGTCCTCTTCGGCCATCTCTCCGGCTTTACCAGCACCTTCCCTGGGCGTGGAGACTGGGTCTTTGGCAGTTCCCCTGTCCGTAGTCAGCGGAGCCCCGGGGCCTGAGGTTACCCCCATTGGGGGTTCCCCTCCTCCTGAGGGTTCTTCGGAGTTGTCTTCGGAGGAACCCCCAAGGAAGAGATCGTGCAAGAGGAAGCACGTGGACTCCCCCGAGTCTATTACATCAGACACTGATCTTGATGATGCAGAGGGGTCCCCGAAGTCGTCCTCGGATGATGTCTCATTTGCAGACATCTTAGAGATCCTCAAACAACGAGGTGGCTGGATATCCAAACCCCCCTCTGCTGACGAGTCAGTGCTCCTCAAGGCCTTTGGGGCTCAGCCCTCCGCCTCCTGGGTGTCTCCGCCCTTCGACGAGCTTCTGGATTTAGTTTGTCGAAGGGCGTGTGAACATCCAGATACCGTGGAACCAGTCCCTTCTCGTCCAAATAAATTTTTGTCTGCTCCCCCCGAGAAGGAGTTCCTCACTAAAGGCGTGGCTGTAGATGCCATGGTGGTGGCATCTGCTACACAACAGGACGTGGCAGAGGCTTCAACGTCCGTCCATCCTCCTAATAAGGAGTCTAGGAGTATGGACAGGTATGGGAAGCGCACCCTGACTTCAGCGGCCTTTACTTTAAGGTCTCTGAATTATTTGGCACATTTTACCAGGCTTCAGAGGGATCTGGTCAAGGAGTTGTCAGATTCCTCTCGGGTAACCTACCTGAGCAGCTAGCCCAGTCGGTTAGCTCTCAGTTGGCTATCCTTACGTCAATTTCTAACTCGTCCATGAGGCTCATTTCCTATGCGGCCGAAGGCGGTAGAGCGGCAGGCACAGGCGTGGCTCTCGTGAGACAAGCCTGGCTCCGCTTGTGTCAGTTTGCGGAGGCCTTCAAGTCTTCCTTCGCCGACGCTCCCTTTGATGGGTCCTCATTGTTTGGACCCAAGGTTAAAGACACCCTTACCGCTGTGAGCAAGAGGGAAAAACTTTATCTGCCGTAGGTGCCCGTTATTCCACTCCCTTTCGGCCTTACCCCAAGGCTAAAGGAGGGGAAAATGTGGTTCCAAAATCTCGCAAGTTTTTCTCCCAACAGCAGGAAGATTCCCCTTCCAGAGCCAGAGGACGGGGAAATTTTTCAGGCAGACGCCGTCCCAGAGGCGGCAGAGGGCCCCGCAATTCTGGAGACCGCGAGTCCTTTCGTGGCTCTTCAGCCTCCCACACGTCATGAGGGATTGCCCGGCTGTGCTGCTCCGGAGCCAGTCGGGTGTCGTTTTGCCAAGCACCTAAAAGCCTGGGAGTCAATCACTCAGGACAGATGGGTGCTTCGGATCATTGCCGGAGGTTACACCATCCCTTTCACATACTCACCCCCACCGTCCAAAAGAATCCCGGACCCACCACCCAGTCAAAGGGATATGGCAGCCGCAGAAGCTTTAAAGCTGCTAGAAAAAGGAGTCATCCAACCGGTCCCCACAGACCAGATCGGATCAGGAAATTACTCCAGGTTCTTTTTAGTGCCAAAAAAGACAGGGGACCTGAGACCAATATTGGATCTCAGCAGACTGAACCAATCCGTCACGAAATCCAAATTCGAATGGTCACGTTACAATCCATTCTCCCATTGTTGGAGAAGGATGTTTGGATGTGCTCCATAGACCTCAAGGACGCCTATTATCACATACCGATACATCAGGCGTCCAGGAGGTATCTGCGCTTCAGCCTGGGAGTCAGTCATTACCAATTTTGCGCTCTGCCCTTTGGTCTCACCACAGCCCCCAGGGTGTTCACCAAGTGTTTGGCAGTAGTGACGGCTCACCTGAGAAGTCTTGGATTCCAAGTGTTTCCCTATCTGGACGACTGGCTCCTGACTGCCACCACCAGGCATCTACTAATGGACAATCTCAAAGCCACCATCTCCCTGGGTTTTTCCCTGGGGATTACATTCAATTGGTCAAAGTCTGTCTTGCTGCCCTCTCAACGCATAAGGTTCATAGGAGCAGAGATAGACTCAAGATTAATGCGCGTCTTTCTTCCTGCCGAAAGGATCCAAACTTTACAGGGCCAAGTTCAAGCTCTGATCTCGAGATCCAAAGCCCCAGCCAGGATGGTTCTACAAGTTTTAGGCTCAATGTCTGCCACGGTTCTTTTAGTTCCTCTGGCAAGATTGCACATGAGGATTCTTCAGTGGCTATTGTCAACTCAATGGTCCTTTCAGGATCTTCCCCTCAATCATCACATCATGATTACGGAAACATGCAAACGGGACCTTCGCTGGTGGCTTCAGACATCCAATCTGAATCAAGGAAGCCCCTTTGTTATTCCCTCTCCACTGGTTACCCTGACGACAGATGCCTCCCAGATAGGGTGGGGGGGGGCATTGTCTGGGCAGGCTAGTTCAGGGCTCCTGGCTTCCAGACGAAGCTCTTCTCCACATCAATGTGTTGGAGATGAGGGCTGTACTTCTTTCCCTACAGGCCTTACACAAGTTTCTTCCTCAGGGCATCATCGCCATCCACACAGACAACATGTCGGTGGTCTGGTATCTGAACAAACAAGGAGGGACCAGATCCTACCCCCTCTGCAGAGAGGCCATGAGAGTGTGGGAATGGGCTGTAGCTACCAACCGCTTCTTGGTAGCGACCCACATTCCGGGAAGATCAAATATTTTGGCGGACAAATTGAGCAGGACAATTCTTTCTCCTCACGAGTGGTCTCTAAACCAAACAGTAGCAGCTCAGGTTTTCAGGAGATGGGGGACGCCGTGCTGCGACCTATTTGCAACTCCACTAAACACCAAGTGCCAAAGGTTCTTCTCCTTGATCCCACATCAGGGAGTACCAGCTATGGATGCTCTAGCACAACCTTGGCCAACAGGGCTACTTTATGCCTTTCCTCCGATCCCACTTCTCTCCAAAGTCATTCAAAAAGCTTCTCAATTGGGGTGCGCAATGATACTGATTGCCCCATACTGGCCTCGTCAGGTATGGTTTCCTTACCTGAAGAAGCATGCGGTGGACGATCCGTGGACCTTAGACCTAATTCCGGACCTGCTAATTCATCAGTCGGGACATCAGCATCAGTCCCTCCGATCTTTGAAATTGACAGCTTGGCTCCTCCACTTCCGACTTTAGTCAGAAGTCACACACTAGACCCGGAAGTTGTTCACATTTTATCTTCTGCCCACAAACCCACCACTAACAAATTGTACCTCAGTAAGTGGAAGAGGTTTGCTATCTGGGCTCAACTCAAGGGCTTAGACCCTATCACTGCTCCTATCCCAGAGGTTTTGAAATTCTTAACATCCCTGTTTAATCAAGGATCTTCTGTCTCTACTATTAAAGTCCAACTAGCGGCTATCTCTAAATTCCATGAATCCACGGATCCTCCATTGATGAGCAGCAGACTATGCAAAACTTTCATTAAAGGTGCGGGCCTGTTAAGACCCCCAATTTTTCATCCTGCCTCCGTGGGATCTTGATTTGGTGCTTCGCATTAACATCTTCCCCTTTCGAACCGGCTGCTACATGTGAGTTGAAATATCTGTCTTGGAAAACTGCCTTCTTAGTTGCAATTACTTCTGCAAGAAGAGTTTCAGAACTTCAAGCCCTGTCTATTAAGCCACCGTACTTGATTTTCCACAAGGATAGAGTATCACTTAGGCCTAATCCATCCTTTGTCCCAAAGGTCTGTTCTAGTTTCTGTCTCCAACAATCTCTAGAGCTACCAGTTTTCTTCCCAAAATTCTCCAATGAAGCGGAATACACTCTCCATAAATTGGATGTTCACAGGCAATTACGCTTCTATTTAGACAGGACTCAGCAACTTCGTAAGTCAGACCAGTTGTTTGTGTCCTTCTCAGATAATAAATTGGGTCAAACCATCACAAAAGCTACCATCTCCAAATGGATCAGAGATTGCATAACTCAGGCTTATTCTTCTTGAATAAGCAACTTACAACATCTATCAAAGCTCATTCTACCAGAGCTATGGCTACTTCTATAGCTTTTCATTCCAAGCTCGCTATATCGGAAATTTGTGCTGCGGCTACTTGGTCCAATCCGCACACTTTCATTTCCCACTACAAATTGGATGTGGCATCTAAAGGACGAGCATCATTTGGTTCCACGGTACTCAGGAGTGTTTTCCAGTGAGCCACCCAGGATTCAGGTGCTAGGACGCTGTCCCATCAGTCAGAATGTAGGCGAGATAGGATCACATAACATCTTTTAGTTATGTACTCACCATAACTTCAGATGTTTGGGATCCATCTCGCCTACATTCCTAATACCCACCCTCCTTCCCCCTGCCTTGGAGATCAGAAGAGATTGAACGGTTTTGAGTTCTACTGTTTTATCTTGTTTCATCTGACGATGTTATATAAGCAGGGCGTGCATGTATGCGGACAAACTAGATCTGGGGGACTGGTAGTGGTGCATCCTGGGATATAGTAAGCTCAGCCAATAAGAGACTTCGCTCTTTGGCATAAGCGTGCCGAGTCAGAGCCGAAGGATCGGCTCCGAACCCATCAGTCAGAATGTAGGCGAGATGGATCCCAAACATCTGAAGTTATGGTGAGTACATAACTAAAAGTTATTCATAATAGTTTTGTCCTTGAAATAAATATTTGTATGGTATACTTGGAACAAGTAATGGAGCTTGGAGAAATATTGTAATGCATTAATAAAGACAGTTTCATATTTTCCAGACTCAGCCCAGGATTTGTACAACTATTAAATTGATTTTATGTAGTATTATATCATAAGCATAAAAATGAAAATGTGTATAGTAAACATAATAAAACAAGAAAAAGTACAGCAGCCTAATAAAATGTCTGCATAAAGTCACTTGTGGAGAAAGCTGCGAGTATTATCAAATAACAATGCATTTTTTTGAGGAGTTTTGTATTAAATTTATACTAATATAATCTAAAAATTAAAGTAAGGTATAGAGATAAGTATAGAAGGTTCCATTAAGTTTGTTTGAGAAAAATATAATGGTATAGATTCACAGTGCTAGTGTTACCTGGGCAATGCCAAAGTGCCTTGTAGCAGCACAGTAGAGACATGATAAAGCCACACTGACCAATGTCTCATTAGCAACTCTTTTATCCTGTCCCTAAATCACATACTTGCACAGTTAGATTTAGCCATGCTAATATTCACCTTACCAGCCCAAGCAGCACAGTTGCACACACAGACACACACACACACACACACACACACACACACACACACACACACAAATGCAGCTTAATGGTATTTACTTCCTACCAGCCGCAGCCCTTCCACAAGTGTGAATGGATGTATGCCGTCAGCAGACAATACATGCTTTTTTTCTGCTTTGCTCCCCAAATAGCTTGGTAAAGCTATTCTTTAAGTCTCTCTACCTCGTCATTAAGATGCAGGTGATTTTTGTGGGGGGAGAGAGCACATAACTAATTCACATTAGCAGCACCTTAGGACTGTCAGATTTTCATGTGGCTTCCCCAGTGAGACCGCTGTCAGTGCTACAGGCTGATTCTTTCATATAGCTGTAGTGGTACAGTGGTCTCTGAATCTTTGGACCCTAATGCACTTTGCAGTATGTTAGATATTTATGAATCATAGGGAATGTCTTTACTATGTCACAAAGACAAGTAGTGAAAGCCACCAGCTAATTTGTGCATTAATGAACTGAAGTACTAAGTGTGCGACTATGAGTTAAGATGGTCATAGTTGTAGAGTAGCGCTTCTTGTGGTGAAATATTTACAAAGGGTCACTTTGAGAATTTGTTTTACATTGAGACAGGAATGTGCTATGGGAGATTATAGTCTTTAAAGCTGGATGTATTGATTCCCAAAGCTTTGGGAACCTAAACTAGACTAGACAAGCAGTGGTGTAGGCTGGATAGCCTAGTTTCTGGTGTTTGTAGTACAGGAACAAAGTGTGCATACCCTCTAAGGTTATAGGGTCTATATCACGTAGTCGAACTGCAATAAGTCCGACTACATAAATATCGAGCCCGTAAGTTCAATATGCAAGAAATTCGAACACACAGAACAGAGATTTTTTTCCCAGGGAAAAAAATCGCTGTTCCGGTACAAAAACAAAAAAAAACACGTACACTTCAAACTGCTCCTAAGCCCCCACACCCCCCCTACTTAAATATACCAACTCTGAGATCGCACCACAGTGGAGGAAATGGCAAAGCCACGGAAACGGCGCAGGGAAAAAAATCAGTGTTCCGCGGCTTCACTATTTTCACATTTCGAACTTCCCAGTTCGATGTTACGGCGTTCGGACACCTGTGCGTTTGAACTCCTAATATAGACCCAGGGTTATAGATGCAAATTCTCTAAATAACTTTATTGGCAAAGACTGGTAATGTTTATAGCTTTAATTGTGTAAAAAGTAATGAACCCAATAACAGGTCTGCCTTTGTTTAATTGGTAGTCATTTTGCTCTTTGCAGGATGGTGTTCATGGCAGGGGCAATGTCCAATGAATGGATATAGCTTATTGGATATAACCCTGAAGAGTCTTTACATTTTTACTTGAAGCTCAAGCAGTTAAGGGAAGACCATATTCAAGTTGTGACAGCATTCATTTGCCAATTTTACACTTGTCATTGACTAAGAGGAATGTGATATGTGACCCAGAAATGCAAATGATCAGTTTTGTTTCTGCTTGCTTCTGTTTTTTTTAGCTGTCTGGATTTTTAGGTTTTAGTCTAACAAAATTCTAAGGCATTTGAAAGAGAAAATTGTTTCTGTTGTTATCCTGTTCTGTTAATTAATGTCTCAAGAGAAAGGGGGACATTGGAAAGTTTTTTGCTTAGTTTCAAAGATCATAGCCTTGACTTGAGTGGTCTTTTAGAGTAGTTTCTATTCAACCAGTCATTAAATAGACATAGATCAGCTTCTAATTATGTTTTTGTTTTAGTTTGCTCTGAATGTGATCTAAAGGGAACTATGTTGTCTGCTCTGATTATGGTTGGAAAGTAGAAAATTTCACAAGGTAACTGATTAATGAAAATAGAGTAGAGAAGGGTGCAAGTATAGAGCCTTGCATGATAGAGGAAGTGGTGAGATATAAGATCCTATTCTGACTTTAAATTCTGTTTATGATCAGTTTTGTTATGATTACAGGCCACTGAACATGTGGTTCCTAGGTAGAGTGGTTCCCTCTGATGGACCAATCTAAATGTTGTACTTTTTTATTTATTTGCTTACCCAGAAAGTCAGACTTGGAATGAGCCAATTGTCACCAGAGGCCCAGGGAGAAATGCTCCAGATGCATGTCTTTTTAATGCAGTATTCTGGTTAACCACAGATCTCCTGAAAATTGTGGTTCAATGAATTTTACAGAAATCAGCATTGTAGCAGGAGTGAGATCATGGTCAAATGTGGTCCTAGATAGGACAATAGACCAGCTTCTCTGCCTCTCTCCAATTACCATAAAACTGTAATCAAGCCAGTCTTTACTTTTAGTTATCACAAAGATTTGGGTTTAAAACTTTTTATTTCAAGTTTCACAACCTTTGAGAGACATTTTCCAAAAAAAAAAAAACGAACTGACTCTGCAAACAGATTTAACATAAGCAAAATTAAGCCTATATACATGGGTGCTTGCGCGCACACACACACACACACACACACACACACACACACACACACACGCACTCTCTCTCTCTCTCACTGTCGCACTGGAATGTGCCCCTTTCAAGTGAGTACACTACCTTGACTGTAAAGTAATCACAAATATAATGTCATAGGGTTACCACCTGTCCCACTTTGCGAGGGACAGTCCCTCTTTGGGCAGTTGTGTCCATTTGAAAAGGTGGCAACCCTATATAATGACCATTTAGCTCTTTTGCAGATACTGTCAACTTGGCAAACCATTACAGTAATCAGTCAGAACTGATTTTGAAACTGCAGTTTGTTTTAATGCATCACTTGTCCCCAGCCATTTTTGCAGAAGTCAGATAGCACTCAGGTTGAAACCAGATATGGTGCCAGACTGTGACAACAAAATCCCTCTGAAATGCTGGATTTACTAGCTGTTTATAAGAAGTTATATGACAATTAAACAGTAGAAATTTCAGAGTATTCTAATAATGCACTTTTGGTACAAAACACACTGTTCCAATGAAAATATACCCTCACTAGAGATGGTATACTACATTGCATTTGACTGTGAAGGAGTCACATAAATGTATATAGCTCTGTTGACCGATACTGTGATCCCCCCAACAAAACATGTCAATAATCAGTTAGAGGTGATCCTTTAACTGCATTTGATTTCCTGAATTACCATCTGTTGTGCAGAGGTGAAATTGAACAGCGGATAGAAATCAAGCACTGTGCCAGACTGTGGCAACAAGAGACCTCAGAAATGTTGGATTTGCTAGCTGAGAATAGGAGACTGTATGTCACTTCTGTAAAGACAGTTCACAATAAAAACAATCATGGATATCGATTAAGGTACTTTGGTACAAAATACACTCATATTGTCCAAATGAAATGCACCCTGCAGAGAGAGCACAGTATTTTTGATTTTCATAGAGTCACAGAAATGCAGTGGCCATAATGCTGTTTGGTAGATAATTGCTCCCTCCCCCAACAAACCGTCAGTAATCAATTAGAAGTGATTCTGTAATTACCCTCTGTGATCCTACATCACATGCCCCCAAAAATGATGCCCACGTAATCAATATTCAGTACACTTCTAATCTCATTGACAAAAGAACAAAACATCTAACAGCCACAGTACTCTATTTTAACTTGCTGATGTTAGTAAGCATACACACTGACCCAGGTTATCATTGTCTCAGTGGAATCTGCCCCTTTTGATAGAGAACACTACACTCAGAACATCAGAGCAGCACTTATTATGCCATTTCCAAATTATGCACCATGAGCAACTGAAAACATATATGATTCTTTGTTTGGGACAATCCAAGTAGGGTAACATTGTGATGCCCATTGCAGGATGCTGTCTACCTACTAAATAAATAGTCTCCTTTAGTTTGCTAAAGTTAAACAGCACAAAATCAGCTGACAAACAGCAGTCAGAAAACTACAGATAAGCATTAATATACAATATTAATATTCTACCTCTTAATTGTTGTGTGCAGTATTGTGATAAGCCATTGCTGGCTAACTGTTAACTAAAATAAAACAAAAAAATCTGCCAGCACCTGGTATCCACCTTCTTCTATCATGCTGTGTTGCAGCTTCATGGGAAACTATCCACAAGCCTGGCTTCCTATGGGAAGAAATGACTGCAGAGACCACACCACTCCTAAACTTGCCTCCAGTAAATATATTAATAAGGACGGTCTCTGAACATAGTAAAGCTTGCTATGAGGCACATCATCTTGTTTTAGCTGGATATATTTTTTGTGTGTGGAAAGGGGAGGGACACCCTATAGCTCTGGTGCCCTAGGCCAAGCCTACCTACATTGCTGCTAAAGAGGAAAATTAAAAAAATAATAATATCTTTATTGTAGTTGCAGCCTGCAGGTGGGCACAATAACTATTGAAAGTGTTTTACATTTAGGGCAGCCAGTCTATCCACCCACAGAGTCCTCTGGGCACTCGTGCTTTGGCAGTGGAGCAAGGCAGCAGATAGAAGCAGCATGAATGTTTCTGGCTTCTGGGGTATTGGAATTTTTTAAACAGGTTTCTTCACTTCTTAGGCTCAAATCAGTGGCAGAATCAAATGAGGTATGTTAAGCACAAATCAATTGCAATGAACCTGTCACCTGACTATCTGAGCCATGCCATTGTCAAATGGATTGGGGGAGGGGGTCAAACAGAATAACCAACAGGAATAAAATTTGAAGTAAACCAGAATGAATGGTCTAATAATAAAACAGATTGAGTAAATAAAACAAATGAAATGTAAACATTTATATTTAAGTAGAAGAAAAATGGAAAATGCCCCCACTTGCCTACCCAAAAAGATGAAACCATTGCCAAAAAAAGTCATCAGGTAAGTTTTTTATTTATTTATTTTACATTTGTTGACTGAGCTAGTCTAACTAGGATGTATGTCCATTTTCAGTAGAGGCCCGGGGAGATAAGCTCCAAGACATGGTCAAAATACAATAATACAATATCGAACAACAAAAAAAATTGAATATACTAATAAAAATAGCAACTTTTCTAATAAAATAAAAATCATCAAACATGGTAACAAGTATTTTACGGTACAGAGTTTGTAACAGGATATAGTATTGAGGACAAAAGTCATAAACAGAGAAAATTCCAAGTATGGAGACATAATGCAGGTTAAGTCAGAAATGGATAAATAGCAATTGCCATAATAAAAGACATCAGCGTTGGAAACATGTAAATTGCAGCATAAAGGTTTTAACAGGATGTAACAGTGAGGTCAGTGTTATAAAAAAGTGCAAAATTAAAGTATAGAGACATACTACAGGTTAAGTCAGAAGTAAACAAAGGAAGTTAAATGAGTAGTAATGTAGCAAAGGAGTTACTTAAGAAGAGAATGTATAAAGAGGATGTAAATAATGAAAAAGGGTAGATAAGAAAAGTATGATAAGATGGAAAATGTAGCAGAGGATAGTAAGCACTGAATAGGTTAGTCAAATTAGTAGAGGTAGATGGCTAGTCTGGTTTGGAACAGGGGCATAGCCAGTGAGTTTTGAGGAGAAGTTTAAGTCTGTTTTTAAAGAGAGAGAATGAGGTGAGTGAGGAGAGGTCATGAGGAAGAATATTCCAGGATTTACCTACGGAATTAGATGAGAGAATCCCCAGCTCTGTTGTTAGGTTTAGTGATGTGGACTAGAAGTTTGTGAGATGAGCGTAAGGACTTCAGATTTGTATAGGGGGTGATGAAGGTAGATAAACTTGGAGTATTAGAAGGTTTATAAAGAATGTTGTGGGCAAGGATGAGTTGGTGAAATTTAATCAGGTGTTGTAGTTCTAACCATCCCAGCTGTTTTAAATTTATACAATGATGGGTTTGGAATGGGTTGCCTGTAGCAAATTGTGCAATGTTATTATAGGACATTTCCAATTTGTTGAGGTTATTCTTGGAGAGATTAGTAAAAATGGGGGAGGCATAATGGAGTGTAGAGATCAAATGGGTGTGGGTGATAGTAGTTTTAGCAGTAGGGTGCCAATTTTTTTATTAACAGTCTTTATGGTATTACTGATGTGGATGTCGAAGTTCAGATTATTGTCGATGGTGACACCTAGTAGTTTGGTGGTAGAGTCAGGAGATTATAGTATCATTGGTAGTTGTCACTGAGAATTGAAGAGGAGAGGACTTGAGTAGGAGTGAAGAGGAGGAGTTTGTGTTTTTTAGGGTTCAAAAGAAGGCAATGCTGAGTGAACCATTGTTCAACTATGTTGAATACTTTTTGGGTGAGAGCGTGAAGGTCATGGGAGGATGTAGCTGAAACTAATAATGTTGAGTTGTCAACAATATTGTATGCAAGTGGCTTGTGGGATAGCTAGATGAAGGTCATTAATAAATATAGAGAAGAGGTCCAAGTATGGAACCTAAGGTAACAGGTAGATGGGTGGATAAAGTATTTTGCCAAAGTACTGCTTGCTGTCGGTTGTCAAGGTAGGACTGGAACCATTTTATGGAAAGTGGGTCTAATGACAGAGATTTTAGGATGTTTAAAGGAATTTGGTGGTTTACCATGTTGAATGCTTTGGACAGGTCGATAAATAGAGCAGAAGAAAGGTTATTCAGGTTTCGGTGCCTGTTAATATAGTCAGTAAAAGACAAGAGGGCAGTGGTAGTGCTGTGTGAGGGTCTGAAACCATGTTGATAGTTGGAAAGTAAGTTATTTTTAATTAAATAGTGGAGTAGTTGCTTATGGATACATTTCTCCATAATTTTAGCTAGGGGAGAAAATAGGGCAATGGGGCGATAGTTTGATATTTCTGTGGAATGCCCCCCTTTATATAGGGGGATTATATGGGAGACTTTCCATAAGGTGGGGATGTAACCTTCAGTAATTGATCTGTTGATCAGTATGGAAATAGGATAGGCTATGGCCTTGGATTATAGCTGTAGATATTCAGAAGGCAGTAGGTCTGCAGAAGAAGAGCATGGTTTCAGTTTATTCAAAAGGGTTTGAATAAATGAGGTTGTGACAGGTTTGAAATGAAAAGGGGGGTGGGGTTGAGGAGTATGAGGGTAATGTGAATGTATTAGGTGATAGTTGACTGGCTAGTAATTGGATAGTATCTGTAAAAAAGGTATTGAAGGTATTAGCTGTATGGATTGGATTATTCAGGTCTGCATTTTGAGGGTTTGGTGTAGTAGATTGACCTGGGTGGAGTAATTGCTTGATGCTGGCCCAGAATTTCTGTGAGTTGTTGTGATTAGGTTGTTGATATTGTAAGAAGTAGTTTTGTTTGTCAGAAAGTATGGCCTTTTTAGTTTCATTTCTTAGCTGTCTAAATGTTAGTTGGTCAGCGGTGTTTTTTGTCATTCTCCATTTGGCCCAGTATTTATTTCTGATGTGAATTTTGTGTTTGGTTTCGTTGGAAAGCCATGGGGCAGGCTTGGCCTTAATTCTTATAGATCTGGTAGGAGCACGGTGATTAAGAATGGCAAGGAAGATGGAATTAAAGAAGTTAACGGCTTCATCTAAAGGAAGATGTTTTAAGGGAACCCATTTGCATGCTCTAAGTTCTATTTGGAATAGATCAGGGTTAAATTTCTTTTTGGATGTAATATGTCTGATAGAGGTTGGGGTGGGGGTGTTGGCTTTATGTCTGATGATATAGGTAGGTGAGTGGTCACTGATGTCATCAGGGAGGGTTCCAGAATCATAGTAGTGAGTATGATTGTTAGTGGGAATCCAATCTAGTGTGTTTGCTTTCTTGTTAGATTTATTTATCCTGGTGGGGGGAGGTAATGGTCTGAGAGAAACCACATAGGTTTATGTGGGTGGTAGGGAGGCTACTACAATAGGTATTCCAGTCTAAATTCATGTTGCCTAGGATAATGGTTTCTTGAGGCAGGTGTTGGGATAGCCAGCAGAGGATATTTTCCAAGGTGGCTATGATATTTCCAGGGGGCAGATACATACAGGTGATATAGTTTGATTTAGCATTGTTAAGTTCAAGTTTAGCAATGAGAATTTCTGTTTTGGAGTCCAGAGGTAGATTACAGTTGTAAGTGGTTAATTGAAATCCAGATTTAAATAGAATAGCCACACCACCACCTTTCTTAGCTACTCTGTCAAGCCTTAGGATATTATATCCAGGTGGGATAATATCATTATCTTTGATGACAGGCTTTAGCCATGTTTCAGTTAGGCAGATAATGTCAAAGGCGTACACTTCTAGGAGAGCATGGAGTTGAGTTACTTTGTTGTTAATGCTACATATGTTAAGTTGAGCTAGTAGGAGTGAGTTAGAAGGTGTTGCAAGGGGTGAATTGATAGATTGATTAAGGTTATGAAGAGTGATAGGGGTTGAAGCTGAGTAAATTCTGTTACTGGAGTCTGGAAAATTGAAAGAAAATGTAATTATTTAAGACTGAAATTAATAGTTTAAGAGGAGGGGAGGGATCGGATAGGAAAAAAATGAATTAAATGTTTTTTACACCCCCCCCCAGCTAGCTTTGCGCCTAGACAGTTGCCTATGTCACCTTGTGATGGATCTGGCCCTGTTTAAACCTAAGCCTTGATTGAGGGACCATAGTATCATAGTGCGGTAGTAAACTATATGTATTGCTAGTCTGAAGTTTTGCAGTCTTATTAGCTGCTTATGTAACAATGGTAACAGAGAAATTCATCTAGGGAGGACACAGTAATATGCAGCAAATCATGATATATGGAAGCAGTTTCCTGAGATCTCTGTTAACTGCTCAGTGTTGTTTCAAATTCTGCATTGCATTCTGTCATTTGCATTATGGGGGAAAAAAGTGGCATTATGAAAGTAAAGAGGTATTATGACATCCTTAGACCGTGAGGATGTATCCCTTGTAATCAGTTGGCAAGGTAGAATGATTTCTTAATGATAACTGATACATAAGTGAAGGGTAGTTCTTTCTTGATGAAGGTACCTAGCTCTCTAATGATTGTGTAATAAGGGTCCCATTTATGTGGTAATCAGTAGGATAGACTTTTCTCCTAATAGTAACTATACTGCATTTTTGACATTAAGCTTAAAGCCATGCTCAGTATACCAAGCATTTGTTCTTGCTGGCCCCTCTTGGAGGATATGAATATCCAAAGGGATCAATAATAGCATCCAGTTTACAGTTATCGACAAGCCTAACCATAAACCTGTGATATCTGCCTTCATATCTGAAAAGTAGGTGATGAAGGGAGTGTAATACACAGCCCTGAGGGACACCACTACTTATTGCTTAAATGAGCAAGTACCACCAACTCTTAATGTATACATGTGATCAGACAGCCAATTTGCAGCCCAGCTAGTGAGATTTGGGTTTATAAGTAGACTAGTGGGTTTGTCAATAATGCCAGGTTGGGGAATTGTACCGAAGGATTTTAAGAATGTTCATTTAGCCAGTATTTTCAGAATGGCTTTTGCAAATGGTGTCCATTACATTTTTCAGAGAAATTAACGAGAGGGGATCTACCTTTCACAAAACCAAACTGGACTTGTAATTCATCGATTTCATTATAATTTATTCATTTATTACCATTTGTTTATTGAGAAGGTCCAACTGGGTACAGAGTATCATTTTCAGCAGAGGACCGGAAAAAAAGCTCCAGATGCATACAGTATACATGCAGATTAACTACAGATATATTAAGAAATCAGTATAAATCAATTTAAATTCCATATTGTAATTTAAGACTTTTGGAAGAGTTTCAAAAATGCAACAAAGCACATTGTTGCATTTCATTGTTTATGAAGTTGACCAAGATGCATTCTGTGATTTTACAGATGATGCTAGTGAGGCTAATAGAATGATTATTGCCATGATCTGTGATGGAGCTGCCTTTATGGAGTGTTACCATGACTGTGATTGTCCAGAGGTCAGGTATATATCTTGTAATGACACTAGGGTTGAAAATTATCAAGTTCATAGTGGTTCTGAAGGAAGAGGAGTTATTGAAGAAAGGGAACACTAGGACCAGTGGGAAAGGGGAAATTGAAACTGAATTTGTCAGCTAAGATGCTGGTTATGGCTTTGGGATCAGAATAGGAAGCACAGTTTGACTGGAGCTCAGGTTACTGTTGGATATTAATTCTAATCCATAGAATAGGTGTCTTTCATTTCATATCTTGCCATAATCATCCTATTGTTGGCCCCAGTTACAGAGGGGAGGTAGGCACTATTTTATATGAAGTAAATTGTTTCTTGCTGTTATTATACAGTTTGTTTATTTGGGAGTTTCACTATTTTATGTCTGAATTTACAATTCTTTTTCAAGATTGGGATAGAGAGATTTATAAATTGGTTTTGGTATGTGTAGAAGCAAGTAGTATATTTAATGGCATTAGTAACTGGGTCAGCAGAGAGGGGAATGCTTTTGAATTTCTTTGTGACTGAGATCAGGATATTAAGTTGGTTTTCGAGTATGGTAGAATTATTGGGCAGGACGGTACTTGTTTTCAGGGAGAAATAGTTTAATGGTCAGATTTGATTAAGCAGTGTATGACAGTAGTTGGGGCGCAGACAGAGGAAATATTTGTAAGAAAGAAGTAAAGTTTGTTGTTGTCTGTGGTGGAGCTTGGATTACCTGATCTAAAGATTTATTACTGATAAAATCATTGAACTACTGGACATATTTTATTTGTGAGATTTCTGATTAATGGATGGCAGTTAAAATCATCCAGGTTTAGCATACTGAGATTAATAACTGCAGAATTCAACTTCTCATGGTATTTATCATGGTCATCGAGAGATATTGAAGGGATCTGCCAGTAATGTGACAATTGTTTTATTTAGTGTGCTTAAGAGGAGTTACAAGTTTGCTGCATGGTGAGTTTATCTCACAGCTGTACTTTCATTTTGGCCCTGCATTGTTAAATCCAAAGTCTTTTCCATAAATGTGGAATCTTTATTTGACATTAAGCTAATAAAATACACGACTGTAAGGTTAATTTTTTATTGCTCTTCTGGACTAAAGACATTAGTCTTCTGAACTCTCTTGAGCAGACAAAAGAATGGGTAGGCCCTTTCAGGCTAAGACAAGGAACACTTTATAAGTATAGCGGTGTAATACTGAGGTCATAAAGATGTCATTAACCATACTGTAGGACACCCCAAGTACTGAACTGAAGGAGTAATTGTTTAATATAAAATAAAATTTTGAATGGATTTTACACTGTGCCACATCACTGCCATCTTAAATTATTTCACTGATTAGTGATGGCAGGCATGAGGAAATGTTTGTAGCCATAAGTTTTACTCCTTCAGTTCAGTACTTGGTGTGACCTACAGTATGGTTAATGACATCTTTATGACCTCAGTATTACACTGCTATACTTATTCAGAATTTTATTTTATATATTTATTTGAATAAGCCATGCTGGTACAGCGGTAGCGTTGTTGCCTCAGAGCAAGAGGTTCTCCTGTTTGATTCTCTGCTGGAATGCCTTCTGTGTGGAGTCTACATGTCCTCCCCATGGTCTAGTGGCCTCCTAAAGACATGCGTGAATGGGCGTGCATTCGCTGAAGGTTGGGCGTCGGGCTGGCAACTCAGCACCATAAAAATCTACTGCCAATCATTAGCGGACCGGAGTTCCGCTGTGACGACCCCTAACCGGTAAAAGCAGAAAAGGCAAACATTATTTTATTTATTTATTTACCATTTGTTTACCGAGAAAGTCGGGCTGAATGCAGGTCCTTTTTCAGCACAGGCCCGGGAAGAAAAGCTCCATGAGTAACATTAAATTTTCATGCACACATTACAATAATCAATAAAATATAAAGTAAACAAAATGTAGTATACATAAGAACATACAGATGTGTTACATCTTGCCAACAAAACATGGGCTTTGGACATAGCTGGAACTATTTGTAGGTATGACTTATGTCAAGATATAAGGTTAAGACAGGTCAGTAGGAACAAAGGATTAAACACTGGGAAGAACTTGGATATGTTTTGGGTGTACTGTGATGTATCATAGCACTCATGAGAGGTTAGTACAGAAACATAGCACCTTATTGTTTAGATAAGCTTTAAGTGATGGCTTAAAGTGGTTAGTGGATGAGATTGAGAGAATGGAGTTAGGAAGGGAGTTCCATATACAAGATATATAGTTGGAAAATGATTCTCCTGCAGTGTTGTTGGCCTTGGAGACGGGGAGTAATTTCTTGTTGTTAGAGTGAAGTGGTCTGCTGGAACTGTAAAGAAGGATGAGATTTTGTAGTGCAGGGGTTCTAGTTGGTTGTGCTACAATTTTGTGGGTTAGAGTTGGTTGTAATGAATAATGTTGGGTAGCTCAAGCCAGTCTAGTATCCTTAAAGCTGTACAATGATGTGTTCTATATGGGGAGTCAGATGCATACTTATCTAAGCTAGAAGCATGTTATAATAAAATTGCTAAGTCAGTTTTCCTTACATTAGTTACAATTGGAGAGGCATATAGTAGAGTGGAGAGCAGATGAGTTTGTGCTAATGTAATTTTGGCCATTGTGGTCAGGAACCTTTTGTGCCTATGTAGACTGCCAAGTTTCTTTTTTATATTTAGGAAGACATGCTAGTCACATTTTAGGGTATTGTCTAGTTCCACTCCAAGAAGCTTTGTATGGGTTGTTGGGGAGATCACAGTATTATCTTTGGCTATTATGTTAAATGTTGGGCATGCGATAGATGTCTTGTTAGGTTGGAAGAGTAATAGTTTAGTTTTGTTTGGGTTCAGGATTATATGGGCATTGGCTAACCATGTTTCAACAGAAGTGAAAGATTCCTGTGTTTGAGAATGAAGAGTTGATAGAGAAGTGGCAGCACAGATAAGTGTTGAATCATCTGCATACTGTATTCAAGAACCATGTGGAGTAGCTCTTTGTAGATTATTAGTAAAGAGGGAGAAAAGAGAGGGCCCAAGATAGATCCTTGGGGGACACCAGTGGATAAAGGAAGGCGTGGAGATAGATCACCCTGCCATAGAGCAGATTGTTGATGGCCAGATAAATAGTTATGAAACCATGCTGCGGCAGATGGTGAGAAGGATAGTTCAGTTAGTACATCTTATTAGTTTGGAATGGGAGACCATATCAAAAGCTTGTGATAGGTGTAGGAAGATGGCAGATACAAAGTTGTTGTTATTCCTGTGATGGTTTACGGTATTAGTGAAGGATAAGAGAGCTATAGTGGTACTATGTGATGGGCGAAACCCATGCTGAGTGTTTGCGAGAAGGTTATTTGTTAGTAAGAATTTAATGACCTGGAGATGAATACACCTTTCGAGTAGCTTAGAAAGAGGTGAAAGAATAGCAATTGACCGATAATTTGTCAGTTCTGTGGAAGGTCCTCCTTTATGAAGTGGGATTACATAGGAAATTTTCCACAGTTGAGGGACCTTGTTTTCGAGAATGGATCTATTTTCAAGGATTGATACCGGGAAGGCTATAGATTCAGCTGCAATTTTGAGGTATTCATTGGGTAAGTTATCTACGGCAAGTGTAGTAGGTTTTAGTTTCTGTAGTAGTTTTTTATAGTGGCTGTAGGAACTGGGGAGAAAGAGGCATTGCTAGTTGTAGACTTGGCTGGTTTGGTATCAGGAGTAGGAGTTTGCTGTTTGGAAAGGGCAATTATAGATTCAGTAAAATGTTTGTTAAAAATGGTAGCTGTGCTATTGGAATTGTTGCAGATGTTTGGCATTGGTGTAATAGAATTTCCTGGGTGAAGGATTGAGTTTATAGCTGGCCAGAATTTTCGAGGGCTTTTGATGGGAAGTTGTGTTTCTTGTTTGACACAGGTGGTTATGGAGGGGGGTTAGAATCAGTGGTACTGTGGTAAGCAGACATAGAATTCTTTTCAGAGGGAAAAGTTCAACAGGAGGCATATTTTAGAGACAAAAGCTGTTCACGGTCTGCTACAGAGGTAATACTAAAAATGGCTAATTGATGCAAAGCACAGAGGTGTAACATGTTACTAAGCATAGCTAGACTAGACCCTGCAGGAAAGGGCCATGAAGAGTAAGTGGAGTTGCTGTCAAAATGTTAGGAGCATCTAGTAAGTTTCATTTAGGAGCCCCTTGAAGAGATTTCCCAGCTCTAACTTTCTCTCCATATTCATCCTTTTGTTGTCATTTCTGCAGCCTAGTGTCCTCCACATTTATTCACTCCTCTACACCAACATTTACCCATCCTTTCTACCTTCAGTGACCCCTTCTTCCTTTTCCTCAGTGCACTTCTGTCTCCTGACTTTTAAGTTGCTCTCAAGCAATCCATCCAGCTAAACTGGATAATGATTTGGAGTTGCAACGTTGTTATAGATTTTGTACCAGTATCCCACCGGGTGTATATTACGTTATCAGACTTTTAAAAGTTTGAATGTCATATGGTCAAAGTCATATGATCAAACTTTTAAAAGTTCAAAAAGCTAAAAAAATAAATAAACAGAAAAAACCTACCTAACTGTTTTAGGCAGGGGGGCAAGCCCCCGTACACCCCCTGCTCTTTAAATATACCAACTTAAGATTGCATGCAGGAAAGGGAAATCTTCCTATTCTGCACTGTTTGGAGATCTCCTTTGAAACGTTCGAACTTTTACAAGTTCAGTCATATGGTGTTGACCATATGACTTCCAAACTTTTAAAAGTTCGATATCGTAATATACACCCTACCCATCATCATTCTTACCTGTACTTGGTTTTAATGACATTGTACCATTTATGTATAACATTGTAACAGTCATCAAATGTATCACCAGGAGTGCTAATCAGAAACCCTGGCTATCTGGTGAAGTATATGAGCTCCTAAAGGCACAAAATGCTGCATTTAAATCAAAAGACAAGGCTGCCCTAAGCGAGGCCAGAGCAAATCTAAGTAGAGGTATAAAGGAGGCTATAAGAGGACCAATGGATGTAAAATTCAGGTATGCTTCTCTGACCAAAGGGACTGCAGACATCTCTGGCAAGGCATTCAAGCCATAACCGACTACATGCCTGCATCCTCCCCATGTGATGACAACTCAGAATTTCTGAACAAACTAAACACCTACTTAAGCAGATTTGATGTGGACAACACTGAGCCAAATAAGCTCCCTGTCGAACAGGGTGAATAGGTGCTATGTCTAAGAACATCTGATGTTCTGAAGACCCTGCAGAGAGTAAACCCAAGAAAAGCAGCTGGTCCTGATAATATTATGGGAAGGGTTCTAAGAGAATGTGCTACCCAACTGTCCACTCTACTAACAGAATTATTCAACACATCCTTGCATTTCGTCATTGTACCAAGTTGCTTAAAAAATACAACAATCATTCTCTTACCCAATTAAATCCCAACTGACAAGCCTAAATAATTACAGGCCAGTTGCTCTTACGTCAGCAGTAATGAAGTGTTTTGAGCGGTTGATCAAGAACCATATCTCTTCAAGCCTGCAAAACTGGATACATTGCCATTTGCTTATAGATCTAACTGCTGCATGGCTGATGCAATAGCTATAGCACTTCATGTATCCTTGGCACATGTAGAGAACAAGAACTGCCATGTCAGAATGCTGTTCATCAGTTTTAGTTCCGCCTTTAACACTGTCATACCCCAGAGTCTGATATCAAAGCTGATGCAGCTGGGCATCAACATCCAGCTGTGTAACTAGATACTGGAGTTTCTCATCAACAGACCCCAGAAAGTATGTGTGGGAAATAACAGTTCACTCAGTATTATATTGAGCACGAGTATCCCTCAGAGCTGTGTCCTGAGTCCTCTGCTGTTCACCTCGTTGACGCACGACTGCATGGCCAAGCATGAATCCAACAAAATCATTATGTTTGCGCATGATACCACTGTCATTGGTCTTGTCAGAAATGGTGAGGAAATAACCTACAGGGATGAAGTAGAGCATCTGATAGGGTGGTGTGGCACCAACAATCTGGCCTTAAATGTAAGCAAGACCAAAAAATTAATAGTGGACTTCAGGAGGACTTGAGAGATACATCAACCACCGGAAATTAAGGGGGTGGCAGTAGATAGTCAAAAACATCAAGTTCCTGGGGGTGCACATCTGAGATGACCTATCCTGGTTGACTCATATTAGCCACACAGCGACAAAGGCACAACAACATCTGCACTTCCTACAGAAACTGAGGATGGCAAACCTGCCTCAGTCCATCCTCAAAGCCTTCTACAGAGGGACCATCAAGAGCATCCTCTCAAATAATGTCATAATTTTGTATGGTAACTGCAAAGGATCTGACTGCAAGGCTCTCCTGAGGGCAGTGAGGACAGCAAAAAAAGTCATCGGTTCCCCGCTCCCATCCATGGATTATCTGCACAATACCGGGTGTGTAGGAATGTTTAGGAAGATAATCAATGATCCCACTCACCCTGCCCATGGCATGTATTTCTGCCTTTCCTTGAGCTGGTAATATCGCAGCTTACACAGCAAAATATCTAGATTGAACAGGAGCTTCTTCCCTGTATCCATAAGGTTGCTGAACTTGAATGCCAAGCATGACAGTGAATAATTAGATCAAATATGCCACTTTCTATGAAGTAGCAGCTATAGTAATCACTCTGACAAATTGCTTCAATAACTGGTGCAATTAGCCTGATTTCTTGTGCTATTACTTCCTAAATGTGCAGTAGTCAGGAGTGAGTCACTACACCATACATGTGCGATATGAACATCAGAATATATCGTACTACAGCTGATGAAGTGCAATATTCTAAACAATCACAGTGTGATGTCCTAGTTTTGCAATACCTGCTAGTATACTATTGTCTAATGTCTTCCAGTCCAATTGTGGTAATTTATTGTGTTAATATTTTAATTATTACTGTATGTGCATTAGTCTTATTGTCATTCAAACTATGTGCTCATTGTTATGTCTTGCATGGGGACCAAAGCAATGTAATTTCGTTCAACTTGCACTGCTGTGTATGTCTGATCAACAATAAAGTTTATTTTGACTTTTGACTTGATGTTTCACCCCCAGTTGTGCTTCACTAACGAAGCACAACCTACAACTCCTTGTGTAGTCACTAATACACAGGATATATATGGTGGTTTATCAAGTTGGCATACATTTCTGTTCTCATGATATAATGTTACCTTGTTTTACATAGCTGTCACACAGTCAAGCTGCTTGGTTAAACAGCATACACATTGCGTTGTTCAGTTGCACTGTTAAGTTCCATGACACACCAAGGTAATTACTTTCACAATGGTCCATTCCTTGTGCCATTATTCTCACCATTATCACTATTAATAAAGTCCATCTGAATGTTGGTAACCCCAAGGACTGCTCAAAGCATTATTCATTTTGGTGCATATTATACTTTTAATTCTGCAATTCTGACTGACAGACCCACTGCAGTCAACAGCCATTCATGTCGCCATGCGTGCACAAAGTATGCAAAAGTTTAAGTCGTTGGCGCACAATAGTCAATGTAAGCAAGTAAATTAACATAAGTCATTTCAATTACAAAAGGCCTCATACTTAAGTACTAAAATATATATTTTTTTTATTTGTTATCTCTTAAGTGGGTTAACCCTACTGAATATTGCCCATTTTCAGAGAGGACCCAAGAAGAAAAAGTCACTCAGGTAGTGTATGTGAGAAAATTTGCAAGTTAACATTTCAGTGAATAGTTAGGTAAAAATAGAATAATATAACATGTTCAGCATGTAGGAGTGATCACACTTCTTGAAATACAGACATGTAAGATAACATTTTTATAGTTAAGCATGCATTGCATAATAAAGTGCATTTTGAAATACAAACTGATTGCTCACAAATATTTACAGTTATAAGAAGGTGCATAAATATTGGCTCACAAGACTGTATTGAGCAAGATAGCAAGTAAATTATAAGATTGTTAGTGAGAATAAAGGTGCCCTTTTTATGCAAGGACATGTACTGGGAGAGAAGGCAATACTGAGCAGCAGTTTATTTGCTAAATAATAAAATGAACTGGAATTCAAACTCTGAGCCTAGCTAGGTCATTTATGAGTTTGCCTAATCTCAGGTCCCATAGAATATTTCAAACTGCAAACCAAACATCTCAGTTGTACTTAAAATTCCTTGATTCATCCAGACTTACAATAAGTAATGGTAAAAAATTCCATAAGTTTCCAGAGTTTGCCTGGAAAAACAGTAAACCTTAATCTTTTATTTCTTGTCTGAATTCCATGGCTAGAAATTCTATTGCCTAACATAACTGCCAAAAAGTCATTGTTCAAACATTTCTGAATCAAAATTGTCATCCCTCAAAAGCCTATAAGCCACTGAACAGGGGGATAAGTTCTTAAGACAGTTCACATAAATTATTAACTGATATTCTTTAATCTGTGTTGTTAGCATTTTCTGTAGGCAGTGTTTGGACTTCAGTTGTTGGTTGAAATAGGAACAAAATAACCCCACCGTATTCAATTAGTGTATATCTGTAGTAAAATAATTTTACCCCAGCTAGGAAAGAAAAGCAATATATTTTTTTAATAAGACCATAACACTTTGTAATTACTTGCTTGGTATTGGCCTCATAATGTGTCACCCTTCAGGTGAGATTTTAAACCAAGGCTCCATCTGATTGAGTTGGTGGCGCCTCATTTGGATGTAAAATATCCCATGGCACCTGTCAAAAAGAGTAGAAGTTTCCCAATGCCCTGACCAAATTTTCCCTAGTAATATAAATACCACCCAGGCTCTCCCCTGAAAAGAGACTTCTAGACTAGTGGGATTAATCAGTTAACTAAGGATAAATACATAAAAAATAAAAATTGAGAAAGTAGTCAACTGGCTGTTAAGGTAAGAAAGGGTATAGCTGGATTGGAGAGGAGACAGTAGCAGGCCAGTGGATAGGATGGAGTGGGAAAAGGTGGGAGATGGAGAAATACAGATGACATGGGTAAAGGTTTTCGAATAAGTAAAGCACAAAGTAAGAAGAAAGTAGGTGATGTAGTTTTGAAAGAGAGGGCAAAGAGAGGTAGTCAAGGTAGAGAGATAGATGCAGACAGCAATGACAGGTGGTGATGGAGCTTCAGGAGGCTATGCAGGATCCAGCAGAAGAAGAAGGGGAAGTAAGATGTGGGCAGGGAGGGACATTCTGCCATAACAGAGGGACAGAGGGTGAAAGAGACAACAGTGGGTAAAGCTTATAAGGAGAGGGTGGGAGGGATGGAAATGAGATTAGATGCTTCACAGAGGGCAAGGCAAGCAGTACAGACAGTGAACAGGGTGGGGGAAGTAGAAGTGGAGGGGCAGATTGTAGGGAGGAGAAGGGACAGGAAGCATTAAGTAGAAAGAAATGAAAGCCGGTGAGGGGGGAGAGAAGGGAGTTCTGGTGATTGGAAACTCAGTCACCAGATGGATTGAGAATTGTAACAAGAAAGACAGGCAGCCGCAGACCAGATTATGATGAAATCACTGTCTGGGCTCAGAGTAAGCAAGATGTGGGAGTAGACATCCAAAACAAAGCACCTAGGAACCAGCAAAACAAAGCCACCAACCACAGCGTAGAAAGAGCAAAAAAGTCTGTTTTATTTAACCTTGCAAAAACACCAGGTTTTCGTCCTAGTATATCCAGGACTTCATCAGAAATAAAAAGTACATTGTATTCCCTCCTTATATACCTCCTTCCTAATTACCTCATAATGGTAATTAGTCCCAATTAAATAAAATGATAAAATTTAATGATATGTAATTAAAACACTCATACTAAAATTTCTATAACATTGGTTCAGTAAATACAATGCTAATCCATTCTGGTCAGTACATCCCTCAACATTAGTATAAAAATATATAAGGTCATATAATAAATATATTAAATATTTCAGAACAGTTGCATATACATCCACAATAAACAAATACCTATGCATGAAGGTAAAACAAAATGTCACCCCCCAATGTTAAATAAAAACCTAATAATGCATATGTATACATAATGAAATGGGGGTGTCCTAAAAAATAACCTAACAAGGTAAAACATTTCATGTAGCTCAATGTTGTGTTTATTTCTGATATATATATATAAAATTAATTGTATAAAAAATTGGTTCTGTGAGGCATACCCATAGCCTATTCTTTGTTAGAGCTTGGCAGATCTTAATTTGAGAACTGGTACCAGCGAAACATGTTTGTTAAGTCCTGAGGGCTTGTTCGCTTCTAACCTTAACTGTCAGAGAAGTTCTTTAAATTCAAGTGGTAGTCTCCCATGGTCCCCCTGTGGGTCTGTTTCAACCTTTTCTATTACAAAGAACCCATAAACAGCTTCTGTGCATGCTTTACTATGCTTATACAGGGCATTGTTTATGTCACTTTTTTTAATATCATTCATTTGTTCATATATACATCGCTTAAGTTTCCTGTTGGTCTTTCCAGTGTAGAAAGAGCCACAGGTCTTGCATATAGCGACGTATATAATTCCAAAAGTGTCACAGTTACAGTAAAAGTTGGTTACCACTTTTGTTTTTCTGCCTATCAAATCCACAGAATCCCCCTGTAGAATGTGTGTGCATTGTGCACAAGAACCACATTTGTATGTACCGTTCTTAGATCTAGAATTATTCACCTTATAGTTTTCCAACATTTCTTTTATATTTCTACCCTTTCTATAGGTAAACCTAAGCGGGTTTTTAAATAATGGGTCCAAATCTGAATATCTCGCAAATCTCTCCCAGTTTTGTGAAATTATGTCTTTAATGCAACAGGCATTACTACTAAAATTCAGTATAAAGTTAATATTCCATCCAATTTGGTCAATATCATTATTTGCTTCTCATAGGTTCATACTAGGCTATCTGCCCAAGGGCATTTATAAGCCTAGCCCATAGTTATGTGGCTTTCGCCACCCCTTTAGTTTGAATAAAAACTATGCCTATCATTTTGCTGTGCCTCTGTCAAGCAGTGACACTGAAGTAATCCCTGGGGTATATCTGCGATCTCCCATCCATTGGTCAAGATTCCTCTTGAACAAGGCCAGAGAGGTGCTCTGCCTCACATGTACCGGGATTTTGTTCCACAGCATAGGGAGTCTCTGGGGGATGAATCTGTCCCTCCAGCACGTTCTATTTATAACCGTGTCAAGGTTTAAGTCTCCCACCCTTGTGGTTCTGAGGGATCTAGATGTTTTTGAGGTGAAGCATATTCATCAAATCTGGGTTTGACATGGCCTTATATGTCAGGCACAGGTCACCTCTGAGCAAGCGGTATGAGACTGAATAGAGCTGGAGTTCTTTCAGTCGGGCAGCATAAGACATATTTTTGAGACCCTTTATCCTTTTGGTGAGGAACTTTTGGGGCCTTTCAAGCTGCAGCAGGTGTCTGGTCAGATACATTCGAACGGGCATTGTACTCAATCATAGGTCTAATGAGTGATGAGTACAGGGGACAATGACCTCCCTTGATCTAGATGTGAATCCCTTCATGATCAGGTGGGCGATATAGAAGGTTTTCCTAACTACTTTAGCAACATGAGTGTCAAGCGAAAGGCTACTGTCAACCTGGGTCCCCAGATCCCTGATGACTTTTTCTGTGCTCAGTGGATTGCCACCTATATGGTAGCTAGGGGTAACCTTGTTTTTCCCGAAGGGTATGACTATGCATTTTTGGCGTTTAACTTCAGGCCATGGCTCTGGCACCAGTTATCCATTTCTGTGAGGCCCTTCTGGAGGATATCTGTGTCAGATGTGTTTTCGACTATGGCCCAGTTTGCAGTCATCTGCAAACTTTGTCAGCCATAACCCTCCTGTGTTTGCTTGTACTTCAGAAAAGTAGATGCCGAACAAGAGTGGACCCAGGACTGAGCCCTGTGGGACACCACTTGTGACAGGCTTTGAGTCTGACATGGCTCCAGCAACTCTGACCCTGTGGGTTCTGTCACTTAGCCAGTTTGCAACCCGTCTTGTGATGTATGGGTTTACATTCAAGCTGATGAGTTTTTCGATGATACCTGAGTGGGGTATTGTGTCGAAGGCCTTTGCCAGGTCGAGGTAGGCTGTATGGACTGCCTTTCCCTCATCAATGGCCTTGGTGACTGTCTCGGAAAGTCAACCAAGTTTAAGAGGCAGGATCTGCCTTTGACAAAGCCAAACTGGGTTGGATCCAAAGTCTGCAAGTTCCCTATGTCTTTATGAGTTCCATTATGATCCTCTCCATGGCTTTGCAGATAAGGCTTGTCAAGCTAATGGGGCGGTAATTTCCAGGGTCTGTGGAGGCACCGCCCTTATGAAGTGGGACCACAGTCGCCGTGCGCCACTCCTTAGGTACGTATCCTGAGGTGAGGCTAAGATTAAACAGCTGTCCTAACTGTGGGTTTAATTCCTCGTCGAGTTCGTGAAGCACACAGCCGGGGACACCATCCGGTCCCATGGATGCTGTGTTTTTTACCTTAGGGAGGGCAGTTCTCACCTGGGCGTTGGAGATGTTTGGGGGGCTACAACCCTCTGGAATAGATATCTCTCCTTTTGGGGGGGAGGGGGGGGAGAAGTTTGCACTGAACCTGTCAGCCAGTATGTTGGCAATGTGTGTAGGTTCAGTAATTTTCACATCATTTTGAACTAATTCTGAGCATATCTGGGAGTTTCCTCCTAGGTTTCTAACATAGCTAAAGAAGGCCTTATGATTGTCTTTAGAGTCCTTGGCGATTTTTCTCTCAAACTTTGCCTTGGATGATTTTATGAGAGCTCTTAGTTTTTTACTTATAATGATCAAAGGTGTCTTACCTTTCAAGGATTTTGCTCTGTCTTGTAGTAGCTTCCTCCTTTTGTTGTAGAGCTTGGTTATGGCTGAGGTCCACCAGACTGGACGCTTGCCTTTGGTACAGAGAGTCTTAGTTTTGTTTGGGATTGCCTGATCCATGCAGTCCTGTAGGTGCTGGTAGAAGGCATTTGTAAGTGATTCAGCGGTTTGAGTAATGTTTACCACTGGCTCAGGGGCCTTAAAGGAAACCACACTAGTTTTTAGAAGTGTGAAATCGGCTTTTGAGAAGTTTTTCACTGTGGTCTTTTTTGTTTCATGTGGGGGCGGGATGAGGACCTCCAGCGAGATTAGTTTATGATCTGATCTCACCAGTGAGGGGTATACTTCCGGTGTTGAACATTTTGATCCCATGTTCGTGATGATGAGATCAAGTATGTTTTCTCCTCTTGTGGGGATGGTGACTAGTTGTTCCATGGCATTTGAGTTTATGAACTCCAGGAATCTTTGGGTTAGAGTGTTCGGGCTTGAGTAGTGTTCCCAGTCTATATTAGGGTAGTTGAAGTCACCTAGTATGATGGTGTTTGGAGATACATTTATCCCTCCAATGTTTTCAGGAAGGCCATGTGAGGTTCCTGAGTTTGAGAGGGTGGCCTGTAACATGCTACAAATTGCAGAGCAGTCTTGCCTATGGTTAATTGCACCTGGATGGTCTCCGATGCATCGTGCGTTGCCACCAACCTTGAGGTGTGGGTGTCCTTTATGAATATGGACACCCCCCCTCCTTTCTTGGTGTTGTCCGGATTTTGGGGCCGGAACGCATGATATGAGGTGAAACCTATTAGTGCTGGGGTGCTCTCAGGAGCCTTGAACCAGGTTTCTGTCACAGCACAGACATCGATGTTCTCCATATTGAGAAGGGCCTCGAGTGCGTGCATCTTGAGATTGAGACTTCTGGCATTGAGCAGCATTACCCTTAGTTTTTTTCCTTTTTGGTGTTCTAGGGTGGTAGGTTTAGAATTTGAGCCTTGCCTAAAAAAGGCACTATGGGGGTGGCAAGAGCCTTTGCCAATATCGGAAGCCCAGGGTGACAGGTGCAAGCCGTCCCTCGAAGCAGCGTGGCTTGTCCAGCATGTCATCCCAGGCAGACAGACATTGGATCCCCTTTGAATGACACCAGAATTTAAGCCAATTATTAAAGCTGATTATCTTATCACTGTATTGTGGCATCATTCTAGGTGAAGGTAGGATACTGCTCAAGGTCAGGGTCATACCTGCCTGGGCTACATAATCAGAGAGCTCCTCGATGTCCCTTTCATGTAGTCCAAGGAGGTACGTCTCAGGTCGTTGACACCAGCGTGGACAATGACTGAGTCGTACTTGTACCTGCTGTTGACAGACCTGAGTGCTTGCGTTATGTGGTGGATTCTAGCGCCCGACAGGCAGCTTACTGTGACCTTCTCCTTACTCAGTCTGGTGAGCGGGACGTCAGTGTGTCTGACTATGGAATCACCAATGACAAGTGTGTCTGGCATTTTGTTTGGCCTTAAGGGCTGTGACTGTTTGACACTCTGACTGTGTGGTCTATGTGTTGCATGTGTTGGGTCGTGAGGTGGTAGTTGTTTGGGTGTCTGCTTTGGTGGCCTCTGCTGTTTTGGTAAATTTTGATCAGAGCCTCCGAGTATGTCTTTGTGTGAGTATGTGTATGATTTGAAGTTGTGATGGTACCATGTGTGACTGGGTATGTATTGTGTGTGGTTACCTTCTCCTCCTGTCTGGTCTTGCCAGTCCTATGTTGAGAGAGCTCAGCCTCCAGTTTGGCCGTATAGTTGCATCTCTCGCATGTATTTGTGTTTTGTGGGAGAAGGAGAGGATTGTCTGTGTACATGAGGCAATTGTAACATTGCCTCAATATTCCCAGGTTCACCAGTTAAGCTGGAGAGGACACTAGCAACTGATCCCTCGACATACTAGAAGTAGTAGATAAAGAGACTTTCAAAGGACTCCGGGGGAAGTGGGTTTTAGGCTGGTGGGGTACTGTCTATAATAAGAGTGCTTTATCAAGGTGCAAGTACTGTAGGATTAAGTGCTAGGCTTTACAGATAGAGAATAATCTACTTGGGAATCAAGTAGAGATGAACTTTTCAGTTATAGGATGTGCTGGTTAGATCAGCAGTACAGCTCGAGGAAGGTAGTTCTAAGGGAAAATTTGAAGAGTGGAATTTAGATGGCCCGAATAGTTTAACCTTGTTTAACCGCCGCTGCTCTTGTGTGCAACAGTGGCAACTCCGTGCTAAATCGCGCTAACGCGCGTTTAGCGTGTTTTATAGCAGGGGGCTGAAGGGAGCTAGGAATTGGCCCAAAACGACCAATGGACTACTAGTTTCTGGCTGAAACTTCACCAAATCGGACAAAAAGGCCGCTCAGTGCTTCCCACTCCCACTGGTAAGCAAAGAAACTTCCCTCCTTCCTAATAAGGCAATGGATCAGTAACAGGAACTAAAAACAAAGCCCAGGGATCAGCAACTCTGAAACTGGACTACTCTAGTTCAGTAAGGCGGGAAAACAAGAGATTTTTTTTTTTTTGTTTTTGTTTTTTTACAGAGACAAGGAAAAAAAACAGACAGTAAATGCTATAAATGCTGTAAATCGGCTAGCGCACTTTAGTGTGTAGCCAACAGAAACAATTTGCAACAATTAGTAACTTAAAGTGCAATAAACAGTGTAAAATGCAGAAATCACTTAAAGTAGCAGTAAAACAGGCGAAATGCAGTCGCTAGCTTAATAACAGTGGGAAAGCCACAAAAAATACTTCTGTCTGGTAGAAAGTCACTCTTTTAGCTCTCTGCTGCTTGGATCACTCTGCAGGCCACCACAAGGATCTGTGCTGAGTTGGTACAAGCTGGAAAACACGCGTTTAGCGTGTTTTATAGCAGGGGGCTGAAAGGAGCTAGGAATTGGCCCAAAACGACCAATGGACTACTAGTTTCTGGCTGAAACTTCAACAAATCGGACAAAAAGGCTGCTCAGTGCTTCCCACTCCCACTGGTAAGCAAAGAAACTTCCCTCCTTCCTAATAAGGCAATGGATCAGTAACAGGAACTAAAAACAAAGCCCAGGGATCAGCAACTCTGAAACTGGACTACTCTAGTTCAGTAAGGCGGGAAAACAAGAGATTTTTTTTTTTTTTTTTTTTTTGTTTTTTTACAGAGACAAGGAAAAAAACAGACAGTAAATGCTATAAAAACAATTCGCATGCAGTGCAAGCTGGCACACTTGAGTATGTAGCAATATTAGTCCACACACAGTATGAAAAAAATGTAATTAAATTAAAAAGGACTAAAAGCAAGTGCAGAAAGGGTTTATTAGATAGAATGCAGTAAAGAGATGGGATTGGGGGAGTGTCCTAGATCAAATCTACAGTGGGCGGCACTGCAAAAGCCACCAAATTTAAACTACAACCAAGAACAGGGAGGGGGGTGGGGAAGACAGTTTCAACAGAGCTAGATCTGAGGAATCAGTCCAAATTATAAAACCACAATAAAATGCAGGAAATATACTTAAATCAGCTTATGTCCAGTTGATGTATGCAGACAAATCTCAGTAGCAAGCAACTCTATTTAAAATGATTACAAGAGATGTAACCAACACAGGTTTTAATGTTATCAGAAACCCCCAAGCTAATTAACACTTAAAGGAATTTCAGAGCAGTTTAACAACTAGTGCAGAGCTTCAGACACACACACAAGACAGTTTCAACAGAGCTAGATCTGAGGAATCCGTCCAGATTATAAAACCACAATAAAATGCAGGAAATATACTTAAATCAGCTTATGTCCAGTTGATGTATGCAGACAAATCTCAGTAGCAAGCAACTCTATTTAAAATGATTACAAGAGATGTAACCAACACAGGTTTTAATGTTATCAGAAACCCTCAAGCTAATTAACACTTAAAGGAATTTCAGAGCAGTTTAACAACTAGTGCAGAGCTTCAGACACACACACACAAGGCAGTTTCAACAGAGCGAGATCTGAGGAATCAGTCCAAATTATAAAACCACAATAAAATGCAGGAAATATACTTAAATCAGCTTATGTCCAGTTGATGTATGCAGACAAATCTCAGTAGCAAGCAACTCTATTTAAAATGATTACAAGAGATGTAACCAACACAGGTTTTAATGTTATCAGAAACCCCCAAGCTAATTAACACTTAAAGGAATTTCAGAGCAGTTTAACAACTAGTGCAGAGCTTCAGACATACACACAAGACAGTTTCAACAGAGCTAGATCTGAGGAATCAGTCCAAATTATAAAACCACAATAAAATGCAGGAAATATACTTAAATCAGCTTATGTCCAGTTGATGTATGCAGACAAATCTCAGTAGCAAGCAACTCTATTTAAAATGATTACAAGAGATGTAACCAACACAGGTTTTATTGTTATCAGAAACCCCCCAAGCTAATTAACACTTAAAGGAATTTCAGAGCAGTTTAACAAGTAGTGCAGAGCTTCAGACACACACACAAGACAGTTTCAACAGAGCTAGATCTGAGGAATCAGTCCAAATTATAAAACCACAATAAAATGCAGGAAATATACTTAAATCAGCTTATGTCCAGTTGATGTATGCAGACAAATCTCAGTAGCAAGCAACTCTATTTAAAATGATTACAAGAGATGTAACCAACACAGGTTTTAATGTTATCAGAAACCCCCCAAGCTAATTAACACTTAAAGGAATTTCAGAGCAGTTTAACAACTAGTGCAGAGCTTCAGACACACACACAAGACAGTTTCAACAGAGCTAGATCTGAGGAATCAGTCCAAATTATAAAACCACAATAAAATGCAGGAAATCTACTTAAATCAGCTTATGTCCAGTTGATGTATGCAGACAAATCTCAGTAGCAAGCAACTCTATTTGATGGATGTTCAGCTCTGGCGTACCCAAAATTGGACCAAACCTTCCAAATTTCACCTTCCACTTGCTTTATCAACTATATTGTATACTTTCTTTCCATGAACATAGCCCTTAGTTTACTACTCTCAATAACATAGTCTTGATCGTCAGAGGTCATTTTGCAACTCCCTAATAAACTGAAAAATAACTGATGCCATTACTGATAACAAACAGTATGAACTATAATATTAACAGTACAGAAATGGCATTGGATACTACTGACCATACTGTTGAAGCCTCAATGAACAATGAGGATTATGATTCATTGGTTGTCCCTTTTAGTTCAGACACTAATGTTGACAACAATGAAGGTCCATCTATTATTGGTGATGGGTCCTTCAACATCTATAATTATTCAGATTTGATTATTTCTAATAGTCGTTTAAGTTTGATGGAAAAAGGATTCTCTTTTGTACCTAGTTTTAAACAAGATACAAGTCAACTTATTATTAATTTAAAATTGTACACGAGACAACTAAATTTAAAGTTATACTTTATGAACAAACCTAATATTGAGAGGGAGAAGCAGATTAATACAGTTAAGAGGAGTAGTTTGTTTATTCCGCCACATAACCCTTTGGTACTAGCTTTTGAACTTTTATGTACCTCCCAGATAAGAAGAGTGGTTGAAACAAGACCTAGCACTCATAAGAGCCTGACACCTGCAGAAGAGTTTTGTCTAAAGGAACTTTCAACAAATAGACAATACAGGGTTATGAAACCAGATAAGGGAGGTGGGGTAGTTATAATGTCAAATACAGAGTATTTGTGGAACATGCAGAACATACTGCAAGATACTGACACTTATGAACTGGTGTGTAAATTTGACGTTCAGAGGGCATATATCAAGATTGACTGGCAAATGTATGATTTCCTTTGTGAGGGAATAATTAGTCAAGATGAATATAACTACTTGACAGTAGAACATCCAGTCATGTCCAGTTTGTTTGGTATTCCTAAGATACATAAGGACATTACCAACCCTCCCTTTAGACTTATTGTGGCAGCCAGAGGATCAAAAACGGAACCCTTAGTGTCATATATTGACATTCTTAGTAAAAATACTCTTGATTATATACCATGTATACTTAAGGATTCATGGCATTGTCTGGACTGTCTCAGGACCCTGTTAAATACAAGTCTGGGGGATTTCTGGTTTGTCACAGTTGACATAAGCAATTTATTGTCAGTAATACCTCAAGATATAAGTTTGGAGTGGTTTTCCAGAAGTTTGGGAAAGTACAGTCGTATTCACCAAGTTAAAAGAAGTTTACTCATAGACTTAATGCAAATTGTCTTGGAAAATAACTATATTCACTTTGAGGGTGAATATTATAAACCGTGCACGGGAGTAGCAATGGGAGCTAGATGTGCTCCCGTATACGTCAATTTGATACTAGCCGAATGGGAGGACCAACGTGTTCTGTCATCTATCTATGCATCCAAAATGATTATTTAAGATTTTTGGATGACATATTATTTCTTTGGAAGGGTTCTCGAGATGAGTTGGATGATTTTGTAGTATACTTAAATCAAACTACAACTTTTTTGAGGTTTACTAGCAAGGTTGGCAAGAGTTTGATTGATTTTCTGGACTTGCATTTATATACAAGTAATGGGAGGATAGAATCAAGTTTATTTAGGAAAAAGACATATAGTAATACTTTTTTACATTATGAGAGCTGCCATCCACATTACATCAAGAAAAATGTAATAAAGGGTCAGATGATTATGTCATCTCGTATAGTAAGCGAGGACACCACATTTTTAGAAAAAGTTGATATATTAATTGGTTTGTTCATAGAAAGAGGTTATCCTATGGACTTACTAGCATCGACCAAAAATGACATTGTTCAAAGAAGGGAAACAGATTTCAAACCTATTTTAATAGATAAACAAAGAGATACAGGAAAGGTCTTAAGAAATCAACATGAACAGAATGACACCCAGGCAGGCATGGTGTTGCAGTACAACACTACGTCTGGTAAGGTGAAGGAAGTCATTGAAATGGGATGGCATAACATATTTTCTACAGATATGTTAAATGCTATAGGAGATGGTCCAAAATTTATAAATAGTAGGGGTGCAAATATCAAGGAACTTTTAGAGAGAATTCCTAAACCTATTGGTCAAAAACCTGCAAGGATGACCAAATGTGTAAAATGTAAAGCATGCAAACATATCAATGATGGTCCATATGTACAAGTTGGTAACTACAAAAGGTCCCTGGTATGTCCAGGTTATTGTAATTGTAACACAAATATGGTCATATATGTGGCCACTTGTTTATCATGTCCAGCGTTTTACGTTGGTATGACCACAAGAAAATTAAAACAAGGAATACTAGAACACACCACGGACATAAAAAAACAAGAAGTTAACTAATTCTTTGTACATTCACAGCAAAGACTGTATGAATTTTAAGAAATTCATATTTTTTGTTATTGACAGAATTTACACAAAGGATTTTGGGGGAGATTATAAAAACATACTTGAAGTTAGAGAATGCCTATGGCAAATTAGATTCGATGCCAATACAAGATCTGGCATCAATGACACTTTATCTTTAGCATGTATATTAAAACACAAAACTTCAAGTATTTGAAAAATTAGTGCTGTTCTAACAAAGAAATATAGGTGGATTTTTTAGGGCACATGTTTTTGAGACATACTACTGGTAAACACTTGGGTTGAATGAGTAGTAAAAAATGTTCTGTTCAGTGCAAGTGTGTTGTACTAGTAAGAGTTAATTCTCAAGACAATTGTAACAATTTTATTGTACTTGGATGCTTATTGGCTGCAAAGTTGTTTGAATTTTATTTATTAAGAACTGTTTAAATTTTACTAACTGACTGAGGATGCCCTAGTTGGGTGAAAGTGCTAATGTCAATTGTGCTTGTACTTGTTTTCTGTCCTATTAAAGCTGATGGTGGTTTTACCTTTTGGTTCACCAGTTTTGTCACCTTTTTTCAGTTGCATGTTAAATACAGCAGAGAAAGGGTACTATCCTTGTACTGAAGCACTGTTAGCTATATACTGTAGATTTTAAGGAGTCCGCTTACATTACACAGTTTGCTCCAGTAATAGTGCAGACACCAAGTCATGCTATTAAGACTCTTTTGTACTCTACAGATCACAAGGTGATCGGCCAGACAAGCTTTGTCAACTAGCTCACTGAGTTTGAACACAAAACTATGGCAGTTCAAACAGGGGATCACTAAAATCTACTACAGTACTTGTATAATGGAAAACAGTTGTCAGTTACACCACACGGTTTGCAGTTTATTTTGCCGATGGTAGTACAACACAACTGTACAAAGTTAAGTTAGTTTGGCACATGTTGGCACAAATAACAGAATTGGATGCAGTGCTGTATGTATTAGAAATGACAAAGGAAGATGGGAGAGTGAACATTATGAGTGATAGTCAATATGTAGTGACAACATGCATTTAGTAGTATGGAATAAAAGGGTTTTATGGAAAGTAGCTACAAGCCACTAGAGCATACAGAAACACTGAGGCAGGTTTTTGAACTGGGACATCCGCACCATCTCAGAGTGTGGAGAAGGTTAAAGCACAATAGACTTTGGGAGACAGCCCTCATTATCAAGGAAATACAGTTGCAGATGCTGCAGCAAAAGAAGCAGCTAAAACAGGAATACCTTTATATCCCACACTAAAAGTAAGGGTCAATTAATGTTATAATTACACTCAGAAAAAGCGGTGATGTTGAAAATCTAATGTTTTTACAGAAGCCTCTTAAGTAAATGAACTCAGTAAGTGTAAAATATTACCACTAAATCCAGCAGTAGTGATTTACAGAGGATATAAAAAGTTTACACACCCCCTGTTAAAATGCCATTTTTTTGTGATATAAAACTATGAGACCACAATAAATCATTTTAACATTTTCCCCACCTTTAATGTGACCTATAACCTGTACAATTCAATTGAAAAAAAAACAAACCAGTTAGGGGAAAAAATATAAAAAATAAAAAACAGACAATATGCTGGTTGCGCAAGTGTGCACACCCTTAAACTAATAGTTTGTTGTGTGTGCAAAGCATCTTTTGATTTAATTATCACATTCAGTCTTAAGTTTAGATAACATTTGAGCATGGAAGGTTAGCATAAATCACAATATCTCCAAACTACAGGAGCTTAATAATTTAATGTATAGGTAAGAGTAATTTTCCATTCTTTCTGCATGATTAGAAATATCCAAGGTTAATGTTGTTTGTCCTAATTAAACATGCAATTAATTACATGTATTTTCAACAAACCATTTTAAAAAGAGCTTTACTGGAGTCCAGTCATCAGTCAGATTTACAGCCCTCTGGTCTCCTAACAAAATAAAAAAACCTCATCTACCAAGCATGCCAGTAAATGTATCTGCATGAGTAGGCAGTGGGGTAAAAGGCTTACAGTACCCTGCTAGATTCCAGTTTTTGTTTCATAGCTTTGGATTTATGCTGTCTGTTAGTAGAAATAAATAGTTAAAAGGAAAAAGTGTTCAGGTTATTTCTTTTTAATACAATTTAAAGTAAGTTATTAGTATCATCAGTTCTGTCAGGGTGGTCAAGCAATTACAGATCCCCCACCTTGCCCCAGGATTCCCACTCCTCTTTTCTTGATGTACTGGAAAATATTAGGGTTCAACCAAACACCCTAATAATGGGCGACTTCAACTACCCCACCATTAACTGGGAAAACTCGTGTACCAACTCCTTAGCTCAATGCTTTTTGGAATTCATAAACTCCAATGCCTTAGATCAACCTATCCACACCCCCACCAGGGGCAACAATATCCTAGACCTAGTCATTACCAACATGAGTGACTGGTGTTCCACACCTGAAGTCAACTCCTCGTTGGTCCGATCCGACCATAAGCTTATCACCCTTGATAGTCACATCCCGCCCCCATCCCCCATTAAGGAAACAACAGTAAAAAATTTCTCCAAAGCCAACTTTATGCTTCTTAAGACAGAAGTGGTAAACTTCATGACACCCATGCAAATGGACAATACAGTTACAACTGCTGAATCCTACACAAATGCACTCTATAAGCACTTACACGAGTGCATCGATTGTGCTATCCCAAACAGAACCAAGACACTATCCCCCAAAAAAAGGAAGCCAATCTGGTGGTCCCCTGCCATAAACAAACTGTACAACAGAAGGAAGAAACTGTTGCAAAAGAGAGTAAAATCCCATGAGTGAAGGAGCTCCCTGGTCAGCCTCAGTAAGAAGCTGAGATCCCTTATAAGATCCTCCAAAGCTAGCTACAAAAACAAAATCGCCACTAAATCCAAGGACATCCACAAAGCATTCTATAGCTATGTCAAGAATCTAGATGGCAACACACAGATCTGCTCTGGGTTACAGCACAAAGGCACGAAAATTACAGAACCAACTGATATTGCCAACATCCTGGCAGATGAGTTCAGTGCTAACTTTATCCCCCTCTCATCCCCTAAAGGGCCTATGTCTATAAAGGAAAATGCAGAGTCCCTGTAATCACAACTACGCAGGTAAAAGCTGCACTCTGTAAAGCCAAAAGCACAGCATCCATGGGACTGGACAACATCCCAGGCTGCGTATTACATGAACTTCAGAACGAACTGGCTCCCCACTTAAGCACCATGTTCAATAATAGCCTTGCATCAGGCTTTGTGCCCACTGAATGGCGTACAGCAACAGTTATCCTACTCCACAAAGGGGGAGCCACCACTGATCCCAGGAACTATTGACCTATTAGCCTGACGAGCCTGGTCTGCAAGGCCATGGAACCTATCATCATGGAATTCATAAACAAAGACATTGGTAACCTCCAAACTCTGGATCCCACCCAGTTCGGGTTTGTGAAAGGCAGATCATGCCTCCTGAACCTGATCGACTTCTTTGAGGCAGTCACCAAAGCCGTGAATGAGGGTAAGGTGGTTCACACAGCCTATCTTGACCTCGCCAAGGCTTTTGACACCATCCCCCATTCTGGAATTATAGCTAAACTCACTAAACTAGGAATAAATCCCTACGTCACAAGATGGGTTGCTAACTGGCTCACTGACAGAACCCACACTGTAAAAGTTGCAGACTCCAAATCTGACCTGAAAGCAGTGACAAGTGGAGTACCACAGGGTTCCATCCTGGGACCTCTCCTGTTTGGTATCTACTTCTATGAAGTATAGGCTAGCACAGAAGGCCTCTGGCTAACGAAGTTCGCAGATGACTGCAAACTAGGAGCCATAGTCAAGTCCCCAAATGATGTGGATATCCTACAGAAGAGCCTCACTGAGACAGATGCCTGGTGACAGAGCCATGGCCTCAAGCTCAGTGTCAAAAAGTGCAGTGCCATCCCCTTTGGTAAAAACTCTGTACCTATGAATTACCACATAGGCAGCAATCTACTTAACACCGAATGCGTGATAAGAGACCTTGGGACCCAGGTGGACAGTAGTCTCTCCTTTGATAGTAACATCGCCACAGTAGTCAGGAAGGCCTTCTACGTGGCACACCTCATCATAAAAGGGTTCTCATCCAGGAAAAAAGAGGTCATTGTTCCCCTCTACTCGTCACTCATTAGACCCATTATAAAGTGCAACGTCCCTTTTGGAATGTACCTCACAAGGCATCTGCAGCAGCTGGAAAGGCCACAGAAGTACCTCACAAAGAGGATTACTGGCCTCAAACAAATGCCCTACACTGACCGCCTCAAAAAACTCCAGCTTTACTCCATAGCATATCGCCTTCTCCAAGGTGATCTTTGCCTAACATATAAAGCTATGTCAAACCCAGAGCTGTTGGACATGCTGCACCTAAAGAAATCCCAATCCCTCCGAGCTACATGTTCTAGGGACCTAAACCTTGTCACCACAATAAACAGGACATGCTGGAGGGATAGATTCCTGTCCCAGAGACTTCCTATTCTCTGGAACAAGCTACCCATCTATGTCAAGCAAAGTTCTTCATTAGCACTCTTCAAGAAAAATCTTGATGAGTGGATGGGAAATAGGAAATACACCCCGGGGATCACTTCTGTATCTCTGCTGGACAGTGGCACAGGAAAATAACTTTCTTGGGTGGCGTAAGCTATGGAACCTTCCTGGCTAGACTTACATAGGCCCTTGGGCCGATAGCCTAGTACCTATGAACCTAAGTCTAATCTGAGGCTGTATAGTATTGTCTTGAAACTTTACTCATGCTTGTAACAACTGCATTTTCTGCATGTTCTCTTTAAAACCTGCCTTTTGTAAAGCTTAAAACATCATGTAGTAGCTGCAGATGTTCTTTTTCTGAATCAGTATATCATCTTTGTAATGAAGAATTTAGCACCCTTATTAAGTGGTCTAGACACTCTTGCTAAGGCTTGATGGGAAAAAAATGGAACCATTATGAAATACCGAACGGTAACCTAGTCATTAAATATTACTGGTCTTCATATATAAAAGCAAATTTCATTTTGGAATTTTCAGTTATGGGAAACACAAAAAAATCAATAAGCTAAATTAATGACTGAAAAGTACTTGATTTTGCAACTCAGTTTGGTGGCCATTTCTGGTGCACTGGGTACTGTATGTGCTACCTGAGTAGTGTATTTATTTACTAACTTTAAATCTAGGACTAACTGATAGCTTTCATCTGTTTTCTTAACTGGCCAGAAAAATGCATTAGATGAACTGATGCTCTTTTTTTTTTTTTATTATTATGCCCTTTTCTTCCCACTGTGTAATACATTCTCTGATGTCATGTTCTGATTCCTTTGGAACTGTATACTACTTCTGATAAGGTGGGATTTTATCACGTGAGGTCGTCACTCGCAGCCTGTTTTGCTTTACCAAACCACACTGTATTTCACTCTGTGCCCATAGATCTGAAGAACATATGAGCAGATCTTGTTGTAAATCTGAAGGTGGAATATTGATGCTAGGATTTTTTTTATCCTAACAAATCGTAGGCATTACACTCCAAATCTATTGTCTTGCCTCCTCTCCAAAGTACTTTGCTGACTAAGTCAGCAGTTATTCCTAAGGCATTTAATATATCCATACCAAATAAGGTAGAGTCACAGTGATGGTGTATAAAAATGAAACTTGTATTTCCTTATCTTGCACATTCTGTTGGTTTACAAAAACAAACTTTAATAGGTTGACTATGATGTGCCTGTACTGTATGATATGCATCTCTAGGCAGCTTTTTATTAGTAACTAAAACTGCTGCTCCACTGTCAGTCAAAACCTTGTTCCATTTCTGCTCCTTTGTTCAGAGTGTTATAAACAGTCTACTGTCAGCTCCAAAAGTTAAAAAGAGGTCAGATAGTTTAACCGGGCAGGGGTTTCATACCTCTTTTCTCCCATTTCTGCCCATTAGTCCAGAGTGTTATAAACCGTCAACCGTCAGCTCCAGAAGTTAAAAAAAGGTCATAAAACTAAGCCGGGCAGGGGGTCCATACCCCTAGCTGTCTAGCTGAATGTTTTGCAAGTGTTCTTCAGCTGTCTGCTCAGAGATGACAACGCTAACATTTGTCTGTGCATCTGGTACCTGTTGTATTGTTTGCAGTGAAGTTTCTTGCAAATGTGTAAGTGCAGGGGGAGCTGTAAGGATTCAAACCTGTAGAGGCACCTGTCAGCTCTCAAAATGTTATGCAAAGATGGATTTGCACTATCTATAGCTGACCGTAAAGGCTGCAGGTCAGGGTATACTTTGACTGGATTGTTGCTTTTGGGAGTTATCTGTGGTCCCCAAATAGTCTTTTTGTAGTTGTAGTCCAATCCTTGTCTATTGCTGGATGTCTTCCTGCCTTTGTTTGTTTTTCCTTTCCAAGTATTTTGAACACTTTTTCTTGCTATGTTGTAACTGTTTACAAAAAGAACATCATTCCCAAAGAGATACCGGTCTCTGTGAGTTTGCATTCTTTCTGACTGCTGCTACTACAGAATTGTCAACTGGTTCTGTTTCAAAAATCCTGCACACATTTTCACATGTACTTGATAGCTACTTCTGCTTAATTTGTGCAGCATCTTGTATAGAGTTTGCCTTACTTGCAACATTTAGCTTGATGGTAGTGTCTAAACCCTGTATTTGCTGCAAAATGATCTCTACTAAGTCTGATACTACATCTGTTTCACTTCTTTTTTTATTAGAATATTCATGGACTACTTGACATGCTTGTTTATATAATCTAGCATTTTCTAACAGATTATCATGTTTAGTGATTTTTGTGGATCAAACTGCGTCTTTTGACTGAAAGCCTGCAATGTAGAATGTGTTCCTTAGAGCTGTGTAACTCTAACTTATACTGTTCTATGTATTCTTTCAAGTGTTTGTGGACAAAAGCTTTAAAACATTCTTGTAAATCATTATTCTGGTCCTCTTGAGATGTTATGTCTACCCAGTCTTTGAATGTAACCAAGTCCTAAAAATACCTTGTTTTTATCATCCCATTTGGACTTGAGTTGTTAAAGTTTTGATCTGCAATATAACACTTTTGCTGCTGAAACTGCTGCATATGAAAGAATGTCACCGTGAACTGGTGTATTTCATTCTAATGAAGGTCTTCTGCTTTTTATAGGAGTTGATGATGAGGAAGATTCATCATCTCTTTCTAACTTATCTGCTTCTACCTTTAAACTCTGTAAAATATTTATTATTTTATCTTTAAGTCACTGCATTAAATTTTGTTCATGCTTTAAAGACTGTGAATGTAGTTGTATTTCCTCTCTCCTTTTGTCAGCATTATCTCTGTTAGCATTTGTATATTTATGTACGAGGACTATTGCAGTGGGTCATGGTGGAACTGCAGGCTGATGCAGTATGCAATGAAAATATCCCAACATACCTTTACACACAGTAGCTGTTTTTGCATTATGCTCAGAAAAGCCAGATGTGTCACACTGCTTAAAACTTTCGTTTAGCCAATCTACAACATTTTTAAATGCATATTTAGGATACAACTGCATAGACAGTTCCAAACAGCATTTGCACTTAGTGCTTGACATGTCAAAAAATCCCTACTGGAAATTTATGCTTACAGAGATTTTCCACTCTTCGTTATTGAATGGCCAGTTCAGTGAAGAGTCAAAGGATACTAGTCTGTATGCTTCTGTTTACTCTACTCACTAGTTTTTTCTCCCTAGAGAGTTGCTTTTTTGGAGGAATTTTTTGGAATCTGTATGCTCAATGCTTAGATTTTTCTGGCATTGTCCATCACTGGAACAGTAGGTTTCTTTGAGTAGTGGCACAATCACATACACCTTTCAAACTAGCTGGCCTTCCACTGACGAAACGGATGGTACTAATAACTTATTTTAACTTATTTTAAATTGTTTTAAAAATAATTTGAACACTGTGGATCAGAAGATTCTAGGTTTGACTCCTGGCCGGCTCACCATTGATGGAACTGACAATACCAATAACTTAATTTAAATTGTATTTAAACAAATAACAAATTCTTTTTATTTTTAACTGTTTATATACTGTCATTCAACATAAAGTAAAGCTATGTAACAGAAACTGGACTCCAGCAGGATACTGTAAGCATTTTGCCTCACTGCCTATACAAGCAGATGTTCTTCATGTTTCACTATTGCAGTCATCACACTTGGGTTATCTGCCTGCAGGTAGCCCTCAGTCTGCCTGAATAGCAGAGACTTAGTATTTCTACGTCGGTTGCTGTCACTCCAGGACTGACATCGGGTCATCAGGGGTATAAAAACAGGCAGCCGACGCCATTACATCAGTCTTTCTTGCCAAGGAGCCTGAAGCAGAAGCAGTTCGCATGAGTGCCAGTCGGCCGCTACCTGAGGTTTTGTTTCCGAATTGAATTATCCTGACGTCTTCTAAAGCTTCGCTAGGCTTGCACCTGTCACCCCTGGGCTTTTGGATATTGGCAAAGGCTCTTGCTTCCCCCATAGTGTCTTTTTTAGGCAAGGCTCAAAAGACAAACCCACCTCCATAGGTATCACAATGGATAAGAAACTAAGAGTAATGCTACTCAACGCCAGAAGTCTAAACCTCAAGATGCACGCACTCAAAACTCTCCTTAGCATGGAGAACATCGATATCTGTAAAGTAACAGAAACCTGGTTCAAGGCTCCCGAGAGCACCCCAGCAGTACCAGGTTATACCTCATACCATGCTTTTTGGCCCCAAAACTTGGACCGATCCACAAAAGGAGGGGGAGTATCAATATTTGTCAAAGATACCCACACCTCCAGGTTGGTGGTACAGCACGAAGCATCAGAGACTATCCATGTGCAACTAACAGTGGGTAAAACTGCCTTCCAGTTTATAGCCTACTACAGACCACCCTCCCAAACCCAGGAACCCCACTCGGCCTTCCTGAGAACACTGGAAAATATGAAGGTCTCTCCAAACACCATTATATTGGGCGACTTCAACTACCCAAACATAGACTGGGAGCATTACTCTAGCTCCAACACCCTAGCCCAAAGGTTCCTAGAATTTATAAACTCAAATGCTATGGAACAACTTGTTACCATTCCCACAAGAGGGGAAAACATACTGGACCTGATCATCACCAACATGGGGACTCTATGCTCCAGACCAGAAGTGTATCCCTCACTGGTAAGATCAGATCATAAACTGATCTCACTGGATATTCACATCCCGACCCCACCCCCTGCCCAGAAAACCACAGTGAAAAATTTCTCTAAAAATTTCTCTAAAGCAAATTTCACACTCCTCAAAACCGAGGTAGAATCCTTCAAAGTCCCTGAGCCTGTGGAAAATATGGCCCAGACCGCAGAATCCTTTATTAAACGCATTCTATGAACACCTTCAGGAATGCATGGATCATGTTATCCCAAATAAAACCAAGACCCAATCCTCCAAAGGCAGACGTCCTGTCTGGTGGACCCCAGCCATAAACAAACTATACAATAGAAGGAGGAAGCTACTGCATGATAGAGCAAAATCCCAAAAAGGGAAGGCATCTCTGATCAGTATTAGCAAAAAGCTACGGGCACTCATAAAATCATCTAAGGCCAGCTTCGAGAGAAAAATTGCACAGGACACTAAGGATAATCACAAGGCTTTCTTTAGTTATGTTAGGAACCTGGATGGGAATTCCCAGATATGCTCAGAATTAGTCCAAAATGACAAAAAATACATCAAACCCACAGACATTGCCAACATCCTAGCTGACAGGTTCAGCGCAAACGTCTCCCCCCCCCCCTTCCCACCAAAAGGGCAAATATCTATCTCGGCAGAGTGCTGCCCCCCTGACATCTCAGATGCTCAGGTAAGAGCCGCCCTCTCCAAAGCAAAAAACACAGCATCAATGGGACCAGACGGTGTCCCGGGCTGCATCCTACATGAACTCTAAGAAGAGCTAAACCCAAACATAAAACTACTGTTCAATCTCAGCTTTACTACAGGATATGTACCCAAAGACTGGCGTACAGCAACAGTGGTCCCTCTCCACAAAGGTAGTGCCTCAACGGATCCTGGAAACTATCGCCCCATAAGCCTGACTAGCTTGGTCTGCAAAGCTATGGAAAGGATCATCATGGACCTCATAAATAAAGATATTGGGGACCTACAGACACTGGATCCTACCCAGTTCGGCTTTGTTAAGGGCAGATCCTGCCTCTTAAATCTTGTCTATTTCTTTGAAACAGTCATCAAGGCCATTGACGAGGGAAGGTGGTCCACACAGTCTACCTGGACCTCGCAAAAGCCTTCAATACAATACCCCACTCGGGCATTATAGATAAGCTCACCAGCTTAAATATAAACCCCTATGTCACTAGATGGGTTGCAAACTGGCTCAAGGACAGAACCCACATGGTTAGAATTGCTGGAGCCATGTCAGACTCCAAACCAGTTACAAGTGGCATCCCACAAGGCTCAGTCCTGGGATCTCTCTTGTTTGGTATATATTTCTTGGAGGTACAGGCCAACACGGAAGGACTGTGGCTGACCAAGTTCGCAGATGACTGCAAACTGGGCGCCATAATCGACTCTCCAGCCAACAGAAACATCCTCCAAAAGGGCCTCATAGAAACAGACAACTGGTGCCAGAGCCATGGCCTCAAGCTAAAGGCCAAAAAGTGTATAGTCATCCCCTTTGGCAAAAACAAAGTGCCCACAAATTACCACATAGGTTGTAATCCATTAAGTACAGAAGAATTAATTAGGGACCTGGGGACCCAAGTTGATAGCAATCTCTCATTTGACAGCCACGTGGCCAAAGTGGTTAGAAAAACATTTTATATAGCCCACCTAATCATGAAGGGATTCACATCTGGATCAGGGAAGGTCATCGTGCCTCTTTACTCATCCCTCATCAGGCCCATAATTGAGTACAATGCCCCTTTTGGGATGTACCTTACCAGTCACCTGCAGCAACTGGAAAGACCCCAAAAGTACCTCACCAAGAGGATCAAAGGGCTCAAACAGATGCCATATGTTGCCCGGTTAAAGAAACTCCAGCTCTACTCAGTGGCATACCGCCTGCTCAGAGGCGATCTGTGCCTGGCGTATAAAGCCATGTCCAACCCGGAATTAATGGACATGCTGCACCTCCCATAGAGCTACGCGCTCGAGAGACTAGAACCTCAGCACTGAAATAAATAGGACATACTGGAGGGACAGATTCATAACCCAGAGGCTCCCTTCACTCTGGAATAAAATCCCAGTCCAGGTTAGGCAGAGTCCCTCATTGACTCTCTTCAAGAGGAATCTTGATGAGTGGGTGGGAGATCGTAGGTTTACCCCGGGTATCACTTCTGTGCCTCTGTTAGACAGAGGCACAGTATACTAACCTCGAAAAAGGGCATAGCAAAATTAATTTAAAATGGGTGGCGAAAGCCAAACACACTCTGGCTAGGCTTATAAATGCCCTAGGGCAGATAGCCTAGTATGAACCTATGAACCCTGTTGGAGACCCTTTTTTTTTTGCTCTAACCGATGTCAGAAAAAGTTAACAATTGTCTTGCCTGTGAAAGTAAATACCACACCAAGATTTCCATTCTTACTGTGTCACCTGTTTAGGCCCAGACCACGATGTACCTCGCTGTCGGTTTTGTGCTTTGTTCAAAGCCCGAACTATTCGATGTCATGACATTTTTGTTGCTAAATACTTTCGTTCTCGATCTCCATATTCTGAAATGGCTTCGGTAAGCCATCCGACTACCGATCTTCTGAAAAAAACGTAAGGATAAAGACAGAGACAGACCGCACAGGTCCAAAGATGCCAGTGACGCTTCTGTTAAGCTAGTCGTCAGTCTGCCCGTACTCAGTGAGGTGCTTTTGCAGCCCCTGATGCCCACTCCAGTGGATTCAAAGACCTCTACCGAGACCCACTCAGAGTCTGGTATGCAGCGAGATTCTTCTTTGACTATGGAACATGCGGATGTCTCTACTTTGGATGGGTCCGGAGCCACTGAGCAGACACCCGCTTCTGAGGAATTTCTTCGCACTACCTATGCTCGACACAAACCGACAACTTCTTTCGCGTTCAGTTTTGTCTAAAACTACCGAATTTCTAAGGCCAAGAGTACGCACTATGCCTAAAAAAAAGATGACCAAAGCACATGCACCCGCTCACTTGCCACAACATCAAATACTTAAAATGGCAGAAGACCTTATTATGCTGATTAGGGTAAGTCGGCCTTCCCCTGCTAACAGAAAAAAATACCTGTCCCCAGCAGCTTTAACAGACCAAGAGTCTGACGACTCCGAGGTATCTGATTATGAAGACTTACCCTTATCTGCTTATGAGGATTCAGATGCAGAGGAATCCATTCCCTTGGCTTCTCCTCCAGAGGATTTTTCTTTTGGTGAAACCTTGCATACTATACAAGCAGTTACTTTTACTGGCATGCTTGGATATACATGGCTTTATAAATCAAATCGGCTACTGGCTGCAAAATATTCCACAGAAGAGTGTTTATTCACAACCGACACTTCACACCAAGGCCTGATGAAGTTTTACTTACTAAAATAAGACTAAAGCGCTTACTTCATTGTGTCGTTGTGAATAAACGCACTTCTGTTGAATATTTTGCCACCAGCAGCCGATTTTATTTATACGGTATACATGGCTTTGCTTGGATATACATGGCTTTTCTTTTGTTAGGAGACCAGTGGGCTGGAAGTCTGATTGGTGACTGGACTCCAGCCAAGCTCATTTTTATAATAGCTTGTTGGAAAAATGCAAGTAATTTCTTGTATGTTTAATTAGGAAAAACAGTATTGACCTTTGACATTTCCAAACATGTAGGAAGAATGGAAAATTATTCTTAGCTATACATTAAATGATTATGCTCCTGTAGTCTGGAAATATTGTGATTTAAGCTAAACTGCCGCATTCCTTTTTTATCTAAACTTAATACATCTGGTTATGCCTTAGCTTAGACTCTTACATTTCAGCGATCTTGTGATAACACAACGCATTTACAGCTGAGTATTTGTAATGGAGCAATTATCAATTCATGTATACTGTAGAGCAGAGTGTGTGATATGTCTTTAAGAAACATAGCAAGTGATGAACGTGCATATATAAATAACAGGCAAGTGCTATACTCAGTGCCATTTTGGGAGTGCAGCCATAGAGTGAGCATATATGAATGTAATTGCTAGTTTGTATGTAAGATACCTACGTTAAAGTTAACAAGTTTCAATCGTGATGTGTCTGTACATAATAAAGCTGCTTGAACAGAACTCACAAAGTCTCATCTATTACATCCTGACTACACGAGCGACATGGTGTCAGAACCGGGATTCCAGAGACTGTCTTCCAGTGCTACGAGGTGCAGAAATAACAGTGAAGGTAAACTAAGAGAAACGAGCACAAAAAATGGCCAGAAAAGAACCAAAGGTAATGAAAACTTGCACAAACAGTTTATTTTGTAAAAAAGATAAAAATGGAGAATTACAAGGGCACAAACCGCATTATTTAACAAGCGAGAGGCACAAAAGGTTTTATTGATTAAGCGAAATATTTAAAATGAAGATATTTGTTAAAACGATTGTCAGAAAAACACATAAGGGATTTGGAATTACCTCAGAATTGCAAAATGGGCATGTTTAATGCAAAATGAGTATGTTTAAAGCAAAACGGGCATGTTTCGAGTAAAACGCGCACAAAAAAAGTGCAATGGGCATGAAAAGAGATTAAACAAGTAAAACAAATATAATAAGGGCAAAAGGAGCACATTCAACATAAATAAAGCAAGATGACTTCATGTTTATTGGCAAAGTGCTGTGTTTTGGCATAGCTACTACTTTTTATTGCATCAAGGGCATAACTAGTGTTATTCGACATATCTCAAAGTGTGTAAAAGTGCTTACAGTGTGTGCTTATTACTGTGCATGTATTCCGAAGAGTTTGTTTGCAAAGTGCAACTATTTCGTGAAGTACAGTCAAAATACAACCATTTTGAAAAGATACTTGTGCTGGTTGTTTCTATTCACCATTACAGAGTTTTTCTTGCACTATAAAGAATTATGTAGCAAAGTACTGCCATTTTGGGGAAGATTCAATGTGACATATACTGTTTATTCGCAAAGTGCAAATACTTCTAAATGTTTTTTACTCTGAGCTTCTGCCAGTTCATTCGCATAGTGCAGTTATTCTGAAATGTTTCTTACACTGATAAGGGGTGACTTTTTCAGTACAGTGATTTCAAGAGTATTACAGTACCCAAGAGAATTATTTCGCAAAGTTCAGTTGTTCAGAGGCTTGTTGTGCTATTGGGCAAAGATACGAATGCTGGCATAAATTTCTGGCATGTTTGTGTGTGTGTGTGTGTGTGTGTGTGTGTGTGTGTGTGTGTGTGTGTGTGTGTGTGTGTGTGTGTGTGTGTGTGTGTGTGTGTGTTCGTGCATACTTGCAAAACCCTTCACTGATATGTGTTAATAGTGGCAGATGGATTTCAAAAGCCCTTGCCGCTTGTATTTGAGCAAAATATTGCAGAGAATTGCAGAGTATTTGAACAAGAGTATGATATATTTATACAAGCAGCTTATTCTGACAAAGATGCATGCACTAGGGTTTTCATTTTGCTAAACCTAGCTGGGTCAGAGGCCATTGAAAGAGAGCATTCATTTGTGTATGCACCAGCAGTATATGAGGGAGAAGGTGAAAATCGTCATATTGCTGTACAGGCTGAATCAAGGGAAGACCCAGAGTGTTTGACGTGCAAATTCAAAGAAATGTGTAACCCCCAGACAAATATTACATTAGAGTGGCATTTGCTTTACACAAGAGATCAGAAACCAGGGGAAACTTTGGTAGCTTGTATTACTGACCTGAGGAACAAAGCTAAAATGTGTCAGTTTGGTGACTTAAAAGATGAGTTAATAAAGGATAGTCTTGTGTGCGGTATTAATAGTGCTTCTGTGAGAAAGATTTGCTTCATGACAGTGACTTAATGTTGAGTAAAGCCATTAAGATTTGTCAAATCCATGAAGTTACAGAAATGCACACAAGTATGCTTGCAAGTGATGAGTGTGGTTTCAGCAGGTTCCAGAGCAAATGTAGACAACATGCAGCACATAGCAAACAGAAGCAGGGCTAAGCACATGGCAGCCACAGACCCTGCTGGTTCACTAGGAAAACCACCTAGTTTTCCAGCAAGTTCTAAAAACGAAGCATGCTCAGTGCAGTATAAGCGTGAGTCAGCAAAACCCAAATCCAGCTTTATTGTCGCAAGTGTGGTGCCAATCATGAGTCTAAAAGAGAGAAATGCTTAGGATTTGGTCAGGAATGCCAGAAGTGTAAAAAATAGAACCATTTTCAAAGGTTTTGCAAGAGTAAACCTCATACAGTTATAAAGAAGGGTCACTCAAAAAGCAAGTTAATGATACAGAGAGATGCAGCTCTGCTTTCTACGAAGATGGTGTATTAGTAATTGGTGAAAAGGTTGATGCAGTGAATTGGTTGGCAAAGAATGAACTGTTTTGTAATGTCTGGATCAATGGTAAAACCAGCCCAAAGTAGACACAAGTTCAAAGTGTAATGTTATATCAGCAGACATATTTGTTAGGGTGAGAACTAATGAACAACTCAGTGTGGCTAGTCGTGAGAAACGTGTTACTTATGGAGGTGAAGAAATTCAAATTGAAGACTCAGTAGTGCTTTCATGTTATTTGGCTAAGAACTGTTACAGCTTGTTGTTCTATGTGGTATGAAGACCTGTGCAGTCATTATTGGGTCTCAGAGACAGTTTGAGAAAGAATCTGCTTTCTTTTACCAAAGAAATTCATCATATAAGTGCATATCCTAGTTCCAATTTTTCTGAAGCCATTTTCTCAGCGAATGCTGATGTTTTTGATGACAAGTTGGACAAACTTCCAGTTGTGTATTCTATGACGTTAGACCCAGAGGTCAGTCCAGTAGTCAGACCAGCAAGAAAAATTCCAGTAGCTATGCAAGATAAAGGCAAAGCTCATTTGGATAAAAGGTGTAATTTTTCCAGTTACAGAACCAACTGAATGAGTGTCGTCCATGGTAGCCACCAACAAAAAAAGGCTCAGATGAAATCAGAATATGTATCTACCCTAGAGATTTGAGCAAAGCATTAAAGAGAATGCATTATCCAGTGTGTACAGTCAGAGGTTGCAGCCGTAATACCGAATGCCACTGTTTTTTCTGTCTTGAATGCAAAAAGTTCATTTTGGCAAGTGATGCTTGATTGCAAATCCTCATTACTGACCACTTTTAGCACCCCTTTTGGCAGATATAGATTCCTAAGGATGCCATTTGGAATACATTTTGCAAGCAAAGTCTTCCAGCTTGCAGTGGAGCAAATGTTTTCAGGTTATCCTTGTGACATAATAGTATTTGATTTATTGGTCTGAGGCAGTGGTGAAGCAGAGCATGACAGAAACCTTAAGAGAGTTCTAGACAGAGCACGTGAAGTGAACTTAAAGCTCAATCCCTTAAAGTGCAAATTCAGACTACAAGAAGTTACATATGTAGGTTATTTATATACCAGCGCTGCCTTAAGACCAGACCCATCTAAGCAAGCAGCTATTCTTGAGATGTTAGCACCAGATAATGTTCAAGCTCTACAGCATTTCTTTGGTATGGTCAACTATTTAGGCAAGTTTATACCAGACTTCAATGAGTTGACATCACCTTTAAGAGAGCTGACACACAAAAATGTTACATGGTCTTGGTTGGAACAACACCAGAAAGCATTTGAAGACCTTAAGCAGAAAATTGCCACCCCACCTACCTTTGGATACTATGATGTCAACAAACCAGTCACTTTTCCCTGTGATGCTTCAAAATTTGGTCTAATTTTTCAAGAAGGCAGACCAGTAGCTTCTGCATCTAGAACTCTTACCTGAACTGAAATACAATATTCTCAAAGCGAGCGAGAACTTTTGGCAACAGTATTTGCATGGTCAGAGTTTCAAGGTTATATCTATGGTCGAGCTATTCAGATTGAAACTGATCACCAACCTCTAGTTACTATTCTTAAGAAGCCTATGCATTCAGCTCCAGCGAGATTATAAAGAAGGATGCACAAATTGCAGAAGTACAACTTCAAAATGGTCTATACAAAAGGCAAACTTCTTTATCTGGCTGATACCTTATCCACTTCACCCAGAAATTTAACAGAACAGCTTGACTCAGAGAATTTTGACTTTGACATAATGGCAGTGCATAATTTTTCTACCATGAGAGCCGAGAGATCATACAAAGACTGATCCAATTTTGCAAAAGCTCAACCACTACATTAATGTTGGATGGCTGTCAAAGCAATCTAGTGTACCACCTGAAGTGCAAACCTATTTTCCTTATAGAAATGAGATGTAGTTGGAAGATGGCATTATTTTCAAAGGTTGTAGATTTTGCATTGTGGTCACCCATGTTCCGAATCTACCAAAAGAAGGGCGAGAGAACTAGTATTTTGACCTTCACTAATGAAAGACATTGATAAAGTACTTTCTTCTTGTTCAGTATGTAATAGTACTAAATCGCATTTGCAAAGAGAACCACTTCAGCTAAGTCAAGTTCCTGAACTACCTTAGTCAACAGTAGCCACTGACATCTTCGAGTGAGACAATCAACACTACTTAGTACTGGTAAACTCTTATTCGAACTGGTCTGAGATTGATTTACTACCTAATCTAACATCCACTATTGTTATTACTAAGATGAAACATCATTTCTCAGTCCAATGTAGTCTACACAAAGTTATTTCTGACCATGGTACTACGTTTACTAGTCAGTTGTGTTAGAAATTTGCAAGAGAATGGGACTTTGAACATGTTACTAGTAGTCTAGAATATCCACAGTCAAATGGATTAGCTGAACTTGCAGTGCAGAATGCAAAAGAATTACTTGAAAGATCAAAGCTTGACAATGCCGATGTCTTTTTGAATTTACTTAATCTCAGAAACATACCACGTGATGATATACTTGGCTCACCTGCTCAGAGGCTTCTATCCAGACAAGCTAGAACAACACTGCCTATTAGTTCCAGTTTATTGAGGCGTAAAACTAAAAACAAGAGAACCATCAGAGCCCAATTATTCAGAAAGTGATCTATCCAGAGGTCCAGTTATGATAAATCGAGCAGATTTCTTTGTCCATTGAAAGGAGACACAGTGAAGATACAACCAGCAAAAGGTTTCGACCGGATTGGTCAAGTAACAGGTAGATGTACTAAGCTGAGATCTTTGAATGTGGAGTACAGAAGAAATCGCAGACATCTTCTTCCTGTACCAGATTCAATATCGCAGCATTGTTCCTGTGGTACAGACTCTAGATCTCAGAGAAATCCAGACAATGTTCTTGTTCCAGAACTGATTCCAATTCTGATAATGTTCCTGATATTCCTGAGGTTGAACATTCAGCAGAGGCATTTCCAGTTACTAAGTGTAATTTTAAGTTTTATGTCACATGATTTGGTCGCATTTCCAGACCTAGTGTGAAATCCACAGTGACTTGGACATAACTGTCTATACGTACATAGTTCAGTATAAATGCATGACAAAAAGCTATTTATGTTATTTGCATGTCAACTGATATTCTCAGCATTGCATTATCTATTTCTCAAAGAGGGAGGATGTAGAGCAGAGTGTGTTGTGTCTTTAAGAAGCATAGCAAGTGATGAACGTGCATATATAAATAGGCATGTGCTATACCCAGTGCCATTTTGAGAGTGCAGCCAGAGAGTGAGCATATATGAATGCAGTAGCTAGTTTGGATAGGTTACCTAGATTAAAGTTAATAAGCTACAATCATGATATGTTTGTACATAGTAAAGCTGCGTGAACAGACCCCACAAAGTCTCGTCTGTTACATCCTGACTAGACGAGCGACATATACTATAGTTTTCAGAAACACACATAGCAAGTATAAACAAAATTAAACTCAATACAAAATGGAGTAGGGGAAACCATTTTATATTTACACAACAGCTGTCATGCCCGCTTTCCAAGTCTATATCCAACCCTTAAAATTAGCCCTAGCAAATCAAATCATGTCAGATACATTTGCGAAACCATCGTTAGGCTTAGAAAGGCCCTTAGGGATGTTAACCAAGGAAGAAGTGTCCAAACCTAGGGTAAATAACCTGGTGGTTACAGTAAAGGAATGTGGTTTGCTGGTGGATTGATACTGTGCATTAGGCCCTAGGCACATCATGAGAGGAGTTTAAGGAAAATGGAAAATAATCTAAAGGAGTGGAGTTGGATGAAAGTATTGGAATCTTTCAGGAGCACTCTAGGAGATTCCAAGCTCCAGGATAGAGAGGCAAAAGGAGTTGAGTAAAATTTGGGCCATGTGAGGTTCAGTCAGCTGACTTTGGAGTAAAACAGAAAGGACAGTTTTGGATGTCATCCTAACCACAGTGGAAGGGTCATGGATGCTTAGGTGTAAAGGCATCAATAACCAGTTCTGATCATAGTGCTTTGTTGTTTAGAGTGAGTGAAAGAGGAAGTTAACAAAGGCAACTGCAGTGAGGTAAGGTTTTAAAGGATTATGTTATTTTGAACTGGGGAGAGGACCAGATGTTATATTCATGGACAAATTGAGAAATACATTATAGGGATAGGTAAGGAATGCAGTACTCGGCACTGTGGATAAAGTTTTTAGGAGAAGCAAAAGGATAGAGAGGAAAAGGCCAACGTGGCTGCACAGTTAGGTGAGTCTAGTGGTTAGGGCAAATACAGAGCATAGTAGAGGTGGATGGGGGTTGAAAGGAGAAGCAATAGAAAGATGAAAGTAGAAGGGCAGCAAAGGAGGCAAATGCATAACAAAGCTGTCAGGACTAAAAAGGGGGAGAAGGCTTCTTTGGGTACACAGCAGGAAGGGATGGAATCGCAGACTGAGTAGAAGATGGGAAAGATGGGAAGGAGATCATAGAAGATGGAGGAAAACATAGAGCTACAGAGTGAATACTTTGCAACATTCTTTATGAAGGAAAGCAAAGGGAGGGTGCATGGTGGGAAAAGCAGTGGATAGACACCAGGAAGGGCAGTGGGGAAGCTGAAATCAGTTTGGCTTTTCTAAGGGAGGAAAGAGAGGGACTAGATGAGTGGCCTTAAGAGTTTTCAAGAAGAATCTGGTCAGTTTGCTAGCAGGTCCCCCTGACAAGAGTTTTTTTAGCAGCTCACTGACCATTACAGCAGAGCATGTGAACTAGAGGAGAACAGTTATGGTACCTTTATACAAGGGGGAGGAGTAGGAAAAATCCAGGGAGTGACAGGCCTCTTAACAACTATGATACCCTTGTACAAGGGCAGAGAGTAGGAGAAATCCAGGGAACTACAGGCCTCTTCATGTAACAGCAGTGGCAAGGAAAGTCATGGACCTAATTCTGAGGTAAGGGCTAGTTGCTTTCCAAGAGGACAGAAATCTCCAGGAAGACAACCATCCATTGAACTGAAGTAACTATCAGGCAAACCTCTTCTGTTGTTATGCTTGGGTTACAGGATATTCACAATGGAGTACTGAAATAAGTGGTTACCTGGATTTCAGCAAAGTCTTTGATTCAGTCCCTCACAAGCTGGTTGTCAAGAAAACTGTTAATGTTAGGATCAAGACATAGGAACTGGATTGCTACATGGTTAAATGGTAAGCCAGAGGATTGTGCTAAGAGGGACCATGTTAGGAGTAAGGAACTTGACTAGGGGAGTACCACAGGGGACAGTTCTGGGTGTAGTCTTTACTTTCTGAAATACATGAGGGCAAAGAGAACAAGAATGACCTCTATGCTCTTGATACAAAGTTTGGGGCAATAATGAGGGATGTGGAAAAACTGACCAACTAGGGTGAAAGATGGCAATTGATATTCATTGCAGACAAATGCAATGTCATTCTCCTGGTCAAATGTGCAGTATTAGACATATGGAGTAGAACTAACAGTAATAGAGCAGGAAAAGGATCTCAGAATATTGATCTCACCTGGACTAGACCTCTAAGAGTAGAGTGAGAGGACAGTGGCAGTAGGTGACAGAGTACTGGGGTGCATCCCCTTGGGGAGTGACACCAGAAGTAAAGAAGTAATGATCTGATGATTTTAATCCTCGTTCATTCCTTACGCATGGGTATCGGTTCCGAGGTCGGAACCGAGCCGGCCATTTTCCAAGCTTGCGTCAGCCATAAACTCTCGAGCTAAAATCTTACCCATAATTCCCCTCTCCCTGTTACCTCAGATTTCGTTTGCCATGACGGAGTCAGGTCGTGCCAGGCTACGTCTCTTGAGCTAAGTACACATTTTTGATCTTTTCAAAAATTTGACTAAACTTTTTGAGAAAAAAAAGTAGTTATTTAGTTATCTCTTACCTTATCGCACCTAGTGACTACTCCTTGTGCTCTTATTTTGTTTTTTTCTTTCTTCTACCAACTAGGTATTTCTTTCCCTTTACCATCGTTGGTAAATCTTTCTGGGCCTTACCTTTGCGTAATTCCTTTTTGATAACCCTTCTTTCCCTTTCATTACTATGACAGATAAAAAAGGCAGTCCAGGTTTTAAAAGATGTGTGGAATGTGGCTATAAATTGCCTGTCTCTAATGCACATTCTTTGTGTTTATTGTTTGGGTGTGCCTCATTTAACAGTTGACCCGCCTTGCGGGATTTGTAAAAATTTCACTAATGGGACTGTCATTGAAAGAAAGAATAAGTTGATTTTAAAGGGGCTACTTAAATTTCCCTTTTCAGAGGCTATTTCTGGGACGGAGGTCTCATCCCCTCCCAAGCTCCCACAAGAAAAGGAGTGATGATTATAAGTCTCTTCCATCCACTCCGGCTGGAGGCCCTATGGAACCGAGACCAAAAAAACCTAAGCTTTCCACTACGGATTTGGCCTCTTCGGCACCGACTATTTCGGAGCCAGTTCCGAGTCCATCGGCGCCATCTACTTTTTCGGCACCGAGTAGTGTGCCTCATGCTGCTTCGGAACCGAGGAGCTGCTCAGTTCAGACTCCTTCATCGGCACCGACAGTACAGTCCATGCAGTTTTTGTCGGCACTGATAGTTGTGTCGACGCCAGTCTCCCTCTCGGTTCAGACCATCGATTCAGTGCCGACTTCTCACTCAGCACCGACCATTCCCTTTCTGTTGCCACTTTGGTACCGACCGCGTCGGTGCAGACATTACCTTCGGCACCGATGGTTCCCTGGGGGCACACTACTGTTGTTCAGGCCAGGGCACCGAACTTGTTCCGACTTTGGATAGACCTGATTCTCCTTCAGCTTTGTCTGTGAGATCCACTAGAAGCCTCTCTGAACATGATGTGCTGCGTCTTGTGGATCAGTTGCTTCTGGCTAGAGGTATTCCTCCTCCCAGGATCTGTACTTCCTCGGGAGGTGACCATTCTTCATCAGAGCCCCCGTCACTGTCTTGGAAGCCCCTTACTATAGCACAGTCTTCACCTGCAGTTCCCCTTTTGGATCTCTCTAAGGAGCCTCAGTTGTCTTTGTGGCAGGATTCTCTTGCCACTACCCAGGATGCTAACTGTGGCTCCCCTTCTTTGGCTTTCCGCAGCCGTCCAGGGACTCCCGAGTCGGGAGAAGACTATTGCGTCAGCTGATGTTTCTATACTATCAGTGCCTCCACTTTTTACACAAGAACACCGGGCATGAGAGCCTCAGTACTTACCCCCACAGGAGGCCCTTATTGAGGTGTCTTTCCCAGTTTCTCCCTCTGAGGAAGTTCATCAAAAGTCTTCATGTAAGAGGAAACACATGGACTCCACTGAGGAGTCCCTCACCGAAGACACAGACTTGGATGATGGGGAAGGGTCCTCTAGGTCACCCTCTGAGGTATCCTTCAGAGATATCCTAGAAATCCTGAAACAGAGAGGTGATTGGCAGCCCTCTAACCCAACCTCTGAAGACTCTGTGTTCCTACAGGCCTTTCGTGCCTGGCCCCCTACCTCCTGGGTTACTCCACCTTCCGACGAACTTGTCCAGCATGCATGGAAGGCTCCTAACACAGTTGAGGCCATTCCCCAGAGGCCATATAAAATTTTGTCCCCTGCTGAGAGCGACCCCCAACCCACCTTCCGACGAACTTGTCCAGCATGCATGGAAGGCTCCTAACACAGTTGAGGCCATTCCCCAGAGGCCATATAAAATTTTGTCCCCTGCTGAGAGCGACCCCCATTGGTCCAAAAGTCTTTCGGTAGATGCCTTGGTGGTGGCGGCTGCAACTAAAAAGGACCTGGCGGACGAAGAAAGCCAGACTGTTCATCCACCCAACAGAGAGTCTCGGGCTCTGGACAGAATTGGGAAGCGTACCTTTGCATCAGGGACCTTTGCAATCAGGGCTCTGAACTATATGGCACATTTTACTAGGCTTCAAAGAGACTTAATCTCTGAGCTGTCTGACACTTTGGCTGGTGCTGTGTCTGAGGTCCGTGACAAAGTGGCCTCTCAATTAGCCACCATTGAATCTATTTCTAACTCCTCCATGTGTCTCATTTCTCACACATCAGAAGGAGCAGCTGTTGCAGGCGTTGTTCTGAGACTACTTGCCTGGATGCACTTGTGTGATTTCGCGGAACTCTTCGGGGCTTCCTTTATCAACGCTCCAATTGAAGCCTCTTCGTTGTTTGTTCCCAAAGTTAAGAGCACACTGGCTAGATGTGATCAGGACGGTAAGACCCTTTCTGCCGTGGGTGCCTGTTACTCTTCCACTCAACGGGCTTTCACCAGAAACCAAAAGAGTGGGAAGATATGGCACTAAAAATCTCAGGGCTCCTTCCGTGACAAACAGGCCGATTTTTTCCCCTAGAGGCAGAGGGGGAAATTCTCAGGGAAGACGCCCCTTTCAGGGCAGAAGAGGTCCGCGTAACCAGGGTTCCAGGGATTCTTTCACTGGCCAACCCTAAAAGCGCTCCTGATGAGCGGCCCAGCTGCTTTCCTCTGGAAGTGGTTGGGGGTCGTTTCTCTTTGTACCCTTCTCCCTGGCTAACCGTCACTACCGATTCTTTGGTACAAAAGAAAACCAGAGGTTACCATATCCCGTTCGATCTTTATCCCGCCACCTTAAGGAAGTTACCCGACATGCCACCCAGTCAAAGGGTACAGGCAGCATTAGAGATTGCAAAGCTGCTAAGCAAAAGAGTCATCCAAACAGTCCCATCAGACCAGATAGGACCCAGATACTACTCAAGACTATTTTTGGTGCCAAAAAAGACTGGGGACTGGAGACCAATTTTGGATCTGAGTGTGTTAAAGAAATTCGTAAAGGTACAGAAATTCCGGATGGTCACTATACAGTATATCCTCCTGCTTTTGGAAAAAGACGATTGGATGTGCTCTATAGATCTTCAAGACCCTTACTACCACATAAAAGTGGACAAACAGTCAAGGAGATTCCTTTGCTTCCATGTGGGAACCAGTCATTATCAGTTCCGAGTACTGCCCTTCGGACTCTCTACAGCCCCCAGAGTGTTCACAAAGTGCATGACAGTCGTCACAGCATTACTACGACTACAGGGATTCCAGGTTTTTCCATACTTAGATGACTGACTCATTACTGCCTCCACCAGTCATCTATTAGAAAAAGCCCTGGCTTTCTCTCTTCACACCGCAGAAAGGCTAGGCATAACCATAAATCCACAGAGCTCATAGGCGTCCTCTTGAACACAAAGAACTGAAGAGCATCCATTCCGGAGAACAGCATTCAAAGATTGAGACAATTGATTCCAATCCTCTCAAAGGAGAAATCCTAAGCTCACTCGGTTCTACAGCTGTTGGGTTCCATGACAGCCTCCATTAAAATTCCCCTGGCCAGGTTTCACATGAGGCTTCTACAGTGGGTACTACTCACTCAGTGGTACCCTTTTCAGCTCCCTCCTTCAGCCGAGATTCGGATAACTCACAGGTGCAAGCAGGACTTAAATATGTGGTTGTCTCAGAATCCGTTTCAATGGTCCTGTACCTTCTCCCCAACAGCACACGGCCACATTGGCCACGGATGCCTCCCTGATGGGGAGGGGGGCCTATTTCAGGGAAAGATTGTCCAAGGTACGTGGTCCGAAATGGAGGCCCATCTGCATATAAATGTTCTGGAGTTTAGGGCTGTGCTTCTGGTGTTGCAAGCATTTCATCCCCTGTTGCCATCTGGGACCATTGTGATTCAATCAGACGACATGGCGGTCATCTGGTACATCAACAAGCAAAGCGGAACGAAGTCTTATCCCCTTTGCCGGTAGGCCATGAGATTATGGCAATGGGCGATGGCTACCAACCGCTTTCTTTTAGCAATGCACATTCCCGGGAGTTCCAACGTGATAGACAGACTCAGCAGGTGCATTCTTCAACCTCACGAGTGGTCCCTGAATCCCTTGATAGCGGCGGAGATTTTCAACCGCTGGAGTCTTCCTTGCTGCGACCTCTTTGCTTCCCCAACCAACTACAAATGCAGCAATTTTTTCGCCCTGATTCCCCCTCAGGGACAGTCACCCAGGGACGTTCTAGTCCATGATTGGCCCTCGGGTCTACTTTATGCATTTCCTCCTCTTCCCCTCATTCCCCAGGTCCTGAAAAAAGCCCGCCGGTTGAAGAACAAATTAATCCTGATAGCGCCATTTTGGCCTCGTCAGATTTGGTTCCCCTTCCTGTGGCCTCACCTGCTAGATCAACCGTGGGCTCTCGATCCAACCCCAGACTTGATCTCCCATCTGCAGAACCTGATTCGCCCAACCTAAACAGCCTAAAGCAGTAATTGCCAGGCAGAATGATCTATCCTTACCTGTACGTGACATTCTCATTGCATCTCATAAGCCGTCTACCAGAAATACATACCTCAGCAAGTGGAAGAGGTTTACTGTCTGGCTAAAAGAAAAAGAGATAGATCCTTTCTCAGCACCAATGCCTGTAGTGCTAGAATATCTGTCTGATTTATTCCATTCTGGTCTTTCTGCTTCCACGATCAGAGTTCAGTTGGCCACCATTTCTAATTTCCACAATGGGGTCCAGGATTCTTCTCTCATGTCTCACAAATTATGCAGGACCTTCATAAAAGGCATTTTTCATCTAAATCCTCCCTTTAAAGAACCCACTCAACCGTGGGATTTGGCTTTAATCTTGCAAGCTTTGACAACGTCACCCTTCGAACCAGCTTCTTCTTGCGACTTCAAATACTGGTCCTGGAAGACTTTATTCTTAGTTGCCATTACTTCTGCCAGACATATCTCCGAACTTCAAGCCTTGTGCATCAAGAAGCCATATCTGACCTTTCATAAGGACAGAGTGTCATTGAGAACTAATCCTACCTTTTTGCCCAAAGTGATTTCTGACATGTCCATTAACCAAACCATTGAATTGCCAGTTTTCTTTCCCGATCATTCAAACACAGGAGAGTATTGCCTACATACCCTAGACATTCACAGACAACTTAATTTCTACTTGGATAGAACTAAAGTTTCTCGCAAGTCAGATCAGCTTTTTTTTTCCTTTTCTGGATCTAGATTAGGATGTGCTGTTTCCAAGGTCACATTGGCTAAGTGGTTGAAAGACTGCGTGACCTTTATTTACAGCAAGCATACTGTTCAGTTAACTACCACTGTCAAGGCTCACTCTACTCGGTCAGTAGCAACCTCAGCTGCTTTCAATGCTAGAGCTTCTTTACATATCATTTTTGCAGCTGCTACGTGGGCTAGACCACATACCTTCATCAGCCATTACAAATTAGATCTGGCTTTCAGGCGAAGAGCATAATTTGGCTCTGTGGTGCTCAGGAAAGTCCTTCCATGAGGGCCTCCCAAGAAATAGTGTAGCTGGGGACTCTGCCCCATGCGTAAGGAATGAACGAGGATTAACATCATCCGATAAAGAAGTTATGTCTTACCATAACATTCCATCTGTGATGTTGATTCTCGTTCAGTCATTATGACCCTCCCTCCATCCCCCCTCCTGAGGCTTATAGTTGATCTCACCTTCCGATTCAGATAGGTCAGTTGACCAGAGATAGCCTCTACCTTCTTTCGACTTGCAAACTCAATCTTAGGTAACAGGGAGAGGGGAATTATGGGTAAGAGTTTAGCTTGAGAGTTTGTGGCTGACGTGAGCTTGGAAAATGGCCGGCTCGGTTCCGAGGTCTGAATCGATACCCATGCTTTATGACTTAATGAGGATCAACATCACAGGTAGAACATTATGGTAAGACATAACTTATTTTTTCTGCTACACCAGCATGTGGTCTGGCCCCAACTTGAGTACTTTGTTTAGTTCTGGAAGCCATACAACAACAGGGGGTACCAGGCTGCTGGAAAAAACCTGGATAAAAGCTACTAGAAGGATGTTTGAGATAAAGGAAAGCATATGACCTGGGAGTAGAAGAGGTAATATAAGAGCAAACAAGGGGACTTGATATGGATGCAGAAGATCATGCCACAGAGATATGGAAGGGGTTGCCCTGAACAGGAATGAAAGATGGAGAAGGGGGTGCAGGCAATAGATTTAAGGGACCAACTGCTCTTTGAATGCATGGAGCACTTCATAGAGACAGTTGTGGAACTTTGGAATGGGTGTGATGAACAGGAAATCCATGGAGGCGTTAGGGAGAACATGCTACAGATGGAAATGAAGTAAGGATGAAGATAGAAAAGGAAGGGGAGTATAATGTTGAATACTCTTAAAGGGTATACTAAATAGGTTTACTGTCACCTCCTTTTCAGCTAATGTTAAGTACTGTAATGTAAATACAGTGGGATTTTAACATGCTGATGTACATGATATAGATATAAACTATCCTGAAAGTATTTCATACTTTTACAAAAACATTAGCAATACTTTTAGAGAAAACCTGTTTGCATACACAATATGACTTGAAAGTTAACAGTATTCTAATGCAGTGCAGATTAGTCAAAATTCATTGTGTTTAAACCTCAGTGAATGCTGTAGAGCACAACAGCAAAAATCATATAGGTACTTGTTTGTTTATACAGATACTGTAAGAACAAGTAACAGTGTGTATACAAACATAAGTTGTTTTAATATGTCAGCAGCAGGCAAACACCTGAGTAAATAAATTGCCTTGATGTTTATGGCAAGGAGAGACAATTAAGGATTGTTTCATACGAGTTTGTAAATCAAATAAGAAGACTAACCAAAATAATTCACAAATTGACTAAACTCTATCTACACCTACTCCATAAACTCACTTGCAGTGGTGATATACATCCCAATCCATAACCCAAAACATCAATCAGCCCAAAGTTAAATCAGCTAAATACCCTACACCACAGACCTACCTCAGCTCTCCTCTTCTTAAACAGTAATGTAAGAAGTATACTTAACAAAATTCATGACCTTCATGCCCTACTAGCTCTATACAAACTAGATATCACTGTGTTAACTGAAACATGGCTCAAACCACAACATCACAATAATGAGATTACTGCCCCGGGTTGCAGCATTGTCCGAAGAGACAGATCAGAGAAAAAGGGTGGAGGTGTTGCAATATTATTCCAAAATCATCTTGCCTTAGAACAACTAGATTACAATACCCCTGAATTCAAAAATGTAGAACTAATCCTTGCCAAAGTAAAAATAAGTTCCAACAAACATATAATTATTGCAGGTGGCTATATACCACCAGGCAATAACTTCACTGTAATGGAAAGCCTGCTTAATTGGACCACCAACTCCCTTCCACATGAAACCATACTGTTAGGATAATTCAATATTGACTGGCTTCGCTGCTCCAGCCATAACCCCTCTGCTTTCATAAACCTCCACAGGTTTACCCACACTATAACCACCCCCACTCGAATTGACAAAACTTCCAAACGCCAGTCCATCTTAGACTGGATCCTGGTATCTGACCCCGCTCTTGCACAAGCAATCTGGTTGTCTTCCAGATGCCCTAAGTGACCATCATCCAACCTACCTAATTAGGAACAGATCCCAAACCATCAACCAACCTATCCTCAGAGTAGTTAGAAACAACAAAACCTTTATAGCTACTGATCTCATCAATACTCTAAAAAGCTGTAACTGGACCCCCCCTAAAACATCTACCTGTAGACGATGCCATTGAGTACTTTTAACACAACTTTCATAAAAATCTTAAACCATTTTGCACCTCCTAGAACTATTAGAATAAACACTAACTATGCCCCATGGCTAAGAAAAGATACTAAAACTATAATGAAAGAAAGTGACAAGGCCTGGATTCAATATCTGACAAACAAAACCACAACTTCGAGACAAAACTATGTATACCTCTGAAACAAAGCCAAAAAACAAATCAAAATAGACAAATCCAGCGACTATACAAGCATGCAAGAAAAATATGCTCACAACCTACAAAAATTCTGGGCCTCAATAAATTGTTATACTGCATCCAGGAAAGTCCACGACTCCCACCCCTGTGCTTCCAAATAACCATGAAAACATTCCTACTCAGTTTAATATATTCTTTACCGAAACAGTCCAGTCCCTTGCCAATGCCCAAAATAGTACCAGCAGCCCCACACCAATAACTACCACAACCCACCCCAATGTACAAAACAATAGTTCCAATTTTCACCTCCACTCTATATCCACCAAATCAATATCTAAACTCCTTGGTAAACTTAAACCAACCACTCTAGCAGCTGATAAGCTGCCAGCAGACTTCCTTTGGATCTCTGCTGAAGCTATAGCCTATCCTGTCTCTATTCTCATAAAATGATCTCTCTCAAAATGCAAAGTCCCCACCTCATGGAAAACATCATATATAATTCCACTGCACAAAGGAGGCAACTCCTTAGAGCTCACCAGCTATCGCCCAATAGCAATCCTATCACCTTTATCCAAAATAGTAGAAAGAGTTGTTCATACTCAACTAATACAGTACCTCCAGAATAATAACCTACTCTCCATATCCCAGCATGGCTTTAGACCTTCCCATAGCACCACAACAGCACTACTGTCATTCACCAACATAGTTAACCACCACAGAAACAAGGGTCTATTTGTTTCTTCCATAATCTTAGACCTATCAAAAGCCTTTGACATGGTAAACTACAGTCTGCTTCTTGATACCCTATCCACCCTAAATACAAGTCCCTATCCTATATCATGGTTCAACAGCTACTTATCTGCCTGTCAGCAAGCAGTCCTATGGCAGGACCAACTGTCCCCCCTGTTACCAGTAACCATAGGAGTCCCTCAAGGATCCATCCTTGGCCCATTGCTGTTATTTCTATTTGCTAATCAGATCTCTTCATCCTCTCCCACTGCCTCAATAGTACAATGTGCAGATGACACTACCCTCATATGTGCTGCCCCTACCCTTAGTGAACTGCAAACCCTTACCCAAAATAACTTCACCCTAGCTGAAACTTGGTTCACAAACATCAAACTTCTTCTTAATCCCAAAAAAAAAAAAAAAAAAAAACCTAATTATTTTCAGTCCTGGCAAAGCTCCTCCCCTAAATAATAATTTCACCATTAGCTCCAAAGAAAACATTCAAATCAGTGCAGCCACACACACTAAACTGCTAGGAGTAGAAATAGACAATAACCTGAGGTTCGACATCCACATAGCACAAACCATTAAGAAAGTTAATAAAAAACTTGGTCTCCTCTACGACAAAATGCACCAAAGTAACCATCGCAAGGACTCGTCTTCTATCCACCCTCCTCTATGCCTCTCCCATCTTGACCAATCTCCGCCAAACTGATCTAAATAAAGTGGAATCTTGCTACAACAAGATTGCCAACTTTGCTACTGAAGCTTCATATAGGTCCCACCACTGTCTATCCCTTAATCAACTCAAATGGCTTGAGTTGCCTCATATACTTCTACTCAATCACCTCTCTATAATGCACAATCTCTACCTTCCTGAGATGACTCCAGCACTTAATTCAGCCCCACATTCCCATTAGAGCCTTATAATCTAGTAACCAGAACCTAATAACGGTCATCAAACATAAAAACGAAGCTGGTAAGTCCCTGTTTGCCAACACCATTGCCAAAACCTGGAACACACTACCAAGCCAAATAACTTCTACCACCTCCTTTAGTCAATTCAAAAAACTCCTGAAAACCCACTGTCTAAGTAACTGGTTATGCTCATGCCGCTCACCAGGCTAATCCATACCAAGAGAATTTGTCAGGGTACAACTATGTATAAACAGTTTCTCCCGTGAAAGCTTCCAAACACGTATACATTTACCTTACAAAACTTACAACTGCAAAAGAAAAAAAATGTACCTCTGATTGTCTACTGTAAAAAATGTTAATCATTAGCATGATGTCCTGTTGTGTGTATATATGCTATATGTATGTTTGTCAATCACCAGCATGTTGTCCTGATGTGTATATATGCCATATGTATATATGTTCTACTTCTTTTTACTCTCATGTAATGTATTGTAATGTGGAGCTTTTCTCCCAGGGCCTCCGCTGAAAATGGACCTGTGTCCAGTTGGACTTTCCTGGTAAACAAATGTAAAATAAAAAAAATAAAAATAAAAAAACATGGTCAGTCTTACAGTGTTAGGAGACCTCTGCAGAGCTAACAGAGTCTGGAACCCCCAGCGCAATCAACAGAACATCATGAGCCACAACAGTTATAGTGGGATCAGCATAACCACAACAGGATTAAAAGAATCACAGGTCCATGCAGACTTAACAGTTTCATGGGTGTTTATCAGAGTAACAGAGTTAGCTACCTCATAGCATTAAAGGAGATTAGGGGACTTCAACAAGATAAATAGAAGTGGAAACTCCAGTAGGAGTAAATGAGTCAAAAAATCCCACAACAGGATTAATATAATCAGATTTTCAGAAGGACTAACTTAAATATGTTACTCCAGCTATATTAATAGTGTTAGGGTTCCAAACAGAACTGGTAATTGAGATCCGTGGCAGGAACAAAATTGTCGAAATGCCTTAGCAGGATTATGTCAATAGCTGAGGTCTGGAAAATAAAACCTTCAAGGTGACACCACAATTCAGAAAGATTCACCAATTTTTAATACAGCAACACCAATATCAACAACACAATTAATTCATAAAATGTAAGCGCTTTCAAGTCCATTCAGAATGCTTCATCAGACATATGTCTGCAACTGATATCCCTATCAAAGGTGGACAGCCGACCCAGGAAACTACAGACCTATTAGTCTGACAAGTTTAATATACAAAGCCATGGAATAAATTATCATGGAAATGATCCCAAAGACACTGGCAACCTTCCAGTTTGACTTTGTCAAGGAAATGTCATGCCTACTAAACCTGCTAGACTTCTTTGAGAATGTCACCAAGGCAATGGATGAGAGGAAAAATGGTACATGCTCCCCACCTGGACTTGGCTAAGGTGCTCGATACAATACCCCATTTATGTGTAGTTGACAAACTCATCAAACTGGACATAAACCCCTACATATCTCACCTGATTTCCAGCTGGCTGTCATCCAGGACCCAGAAAGTTAGGATTGATGATACCACCTCCACTAATAGACTGGTCACCAGCAGTGTACCTCACAACTCCATGCTAGAACTGCTCCTATTTGGCATCTGCTTGTTGGGGCTGATGGCTAATGTCAAGGGCCTTTAGATGACTGCAAATTGGGAGCTGTGATAGATTCGCTCATGAGACAAACACCTTGCAAGATGGTCTAATACAGACAAGTGACTGGTGCCCAAGTCGCAGACTAAAACTCAGTGCCAAGAAATGCATTGTAGTCTCTTTTGGGAAAACTGCCACCCAGGCTAATTACTCCATGAATAACACACCCTTGAGAACATATGTAGACAGTAATCTGTCTTTGATCAACACTTGGCAAAGATTTTAAGAAAATCATTCTATGTTGCCCAACTTATAATAAGGGCATTGCATCAAGGTCCAAGGAAGTCATAGTGCCACTTCATTTGGCCCTCATCAGACCCATCATTAAGGGTAATGCTCCCTTCAGCATGTACCTGACCAGATATATGCAACAGATGGAATGCTTACAAAGTTTCCTTACCAGGAGAATCCAGGAAATAAACACATTGTGCTGTGTGGATCACCTTACAGCCCTACATCTGTAATCTGTCTCTTGCGGGTTACTGAGAGACGATCTGTGCCCTGCATGCAAAGCATCCTTGGATTCAGCTCTGATGGACCTTTAGCATATCTGCAAAGTGAACAGCATCAGAACCATTCGATCCAAGGATTTAAATTTTGCTTGCAACACAAGTAAGACATGTTGGTGAGACAGGCATGTGTCTCAGAGGATCACCATGCTCTGGAACAGGCTCCCCATCCATGTGAAGCAGAGTCCATCCCTAACCCTATTTAGCAGAACTTTGACCAATGGATGGGAAACTGGAAATTCACCCAGGTTTGGCCCTCGTGTCTCTAATAGCCAGAGGTAGACAATAATGCCCAAACTAACATACTACCCCCCACATAACTTCTAGAAACTTCCTAACATTCCTCCTCCTAATAACTGCCCATGATACATAGGGACTCAGCTGAGTTGGATTCCACAGCTAGGCTTATACAGGCCGTGGTGGTCATTAGTCTAGTATTTATTGTTGAATGTATGAACAACTCTCATTCAGTCTGACATTACATAAATTGCTCAGTTCCTGCCTTCACTTAAACCTCACTCCTCATTCTCTTGAGCATTAATCTGTATGTATTGTTCCTACAAATTCCATTTATTTCTATGTAATTTGCTCCTTAACTTTTCTAAACATTCCAGTTCCAGTTCTTTTATCTCTGTCAGCCTATAGAATTAAACTTAAAAACGCCTTGGATTTTTAGATCGCTTGTCCCAGGTTAAAAGAATCATTTCCTTAGTTATAGCCATTCATTTGCTCCCCCAGTATTTCTGATAGAGTAGTATGAAGGAAAATTTTAAAATCTGCCAACTCATTACACTCCCAAAAAACATGTTCCCAGTTACCTATTTCTTCCACATCACACCTACAGTATTTGCTGTCTACCTGTGGAAGGATTCTTTGAAGCCTTCTTTGGGTATAAAATTACCTATACCACTTACAAACAAAAAATCCTAAACCTTCCAGACTGTGCTACGTACTTGGGAGCTATGTATATGTCCTGTCATTATTCCCTTGTAAATTGCTTTTGCTGTTTCATGGAATATTTTATATGCCACACTAATTGTTCCTTTTTAATCACAGCTTCTTTTCTCAATTCGACTGAAAACTGTACCAGAGCAGGTCATTTTGTTAAAATCTTTAATAAAAAATATTAAAATAAGATAATGTATTTTGGTTTAATCTTAAACAGGGACATCCCAGAAATCGTAGGGTTTAGTGTTACTTAAAACCAGCTACATTAATTCCTCCTGCATAGCACAGTGATATAAAGCCCTGACTGTGACGCAGATGACTTGTGTTTGACTAGTGGCACAAGCACTGTAGAGGCCAAGAGGATGAGACTGAGTGGCTGTTGCTGGATGTCCTATATGGGTGGAAGGGAGGCACTTCTGACTCTTTGCGTGGGTGACACTCAAGAGGTATTTCTGGAGGTTACAGCAATGGTCACTGAGCTTAATGAGCACTTGTTGCCTAGCTGTGAGCCACATACACCAGGGATTTTAAATTGTGTGGTAGCATATATGCTTTCCAAAGGTTTGCAGCTCCAATGGAGAACTAGGGACTGCCACAGGGGTTAAGGTAGTCCACCTGGCAAGCTGACTGGTTTGCTCCATACCACCATATTGTTGCTTGTTAAGGAAGGATGGTGCTAGTGAGCCTGAGTCCAGGGAAGGATTCCGATGTAGGGCTGTCTTTCCAGGTCTTGTGAATGGATAGGTCCAACCTCTGCCCCAACCTGGAGTAGTGGTGCACTGGTGAGCTCAGGTGGCAGGAAACAAATGTGTCATAGGATTCTTGCCTTGTAAAGAGATCTCAGGACTGTTGGGGCAACGTGGGTCAAGAGCTCACGTAGGGGCCTGGTACAGTAGGAGGAAGAGGAACAGATGGGCCAGTTTAGTAGAGACATTGGGTCAGGTTGAGTGGATTGGAATGGGAGAAATAAAACCGCTATGATGACAATGTATATTGATACTTGTGTGGAAAGTACCTGGCAGCAGGATGGTAGAGAGGACAGTGGCAAGAGATACTTATAGTATTGTGAGTTTTAAACTTTGAAACGTGTGCTGTACTGAAGTGAATAAGGGTGGAAGTAGTTAGTGGTCCTTAATTCCCAGTCAGATGGAAAGGCTTAAACTTAAAACAGAATCTTTCGTGTATGTACGTTTGCAGAAGTTTAAATATTGTACAGCTGTGCATGAAGTAACACTAAATTGCAGGATATAAATGAAGAACTGGAGTGAAAGAATATGTTAAGCAGACATTTGTCTGCAGCATGCTTTTCATTTTCAGAAGATGATGATAAATTATTGCTGTTCAACAATAATTACAGGAGCTCTATAAGGCAGCTGTTAGGGGCTTATATCTTAATGATTGGGAGGGACAGGGAGGTAGCAATGAGCAAGACACCAAGACCAGAGAAGTGGAAGAAAAGAGAGTGCTCTGAATTTTAAACGCATCAAGTGAGTCTTGAATAATATATGAGCATGGTTTGTGATGCTTAAAATCTTTATCAGGCACTGGCAGGTATTCTTTTGCAAAATGTTAACAGTTCCCATTTCAGAGTCATTAAAATTAAAAATTACACCTTAATCTTGGATTCCAAAATGGTGGACGCCTGGTGAACTGCATCTAAACTGAGCTCCCTGCTGCATTTAGTCTTATCTTAGATTTATACTTCTCAGAGCTTCGGGACGTTCATTGGAATAAAGGAATTCTTTTCAGCATCAAAAAGCCAAACTATTCAATACTATCAGCTGTTAAATAGAGACCAAATTAACTGTATTTCTTATACCTTCTCTTAAAGTTTTACACTTACTGTGATCTATAAGGCCTAACCTTGCTGCTGCACTCTGAAGACCACATGGCCAGGCAGCTAAAATCTTCAATTGACTCTACTACTATGGAGATACAGACAACAAAAGCTAAATCTTCGGCAATTTTTTCACCAGAAAAAGAGAATCTTTCAAAAAGGCAAAAAACCAACAAGCAACAGATGGAACTTAACAAAAATACCACTAGCACTAGTGAGGATACTGGCTTTCACATGGATGAATTAAAACAGGCCTTGCAACCCATACATGCAGCTATACAAAACTTTTCGGAACAGCTCTCAACCATTGGTAAATCTGTTACTCAGATTGCAGAAAGAGTGGGCACACTTGAACAGAAAACACAGTCAAATGAGATGCAAATCCAAACTCTCACTGAAGATCTCAGTGCCAAATCAACAGATTTATCAGAATTACACATGAAAATAACAGATTTAGAGGCAAGAAGTCGGAGAAACAATATTTTAATTAGAGGTATCCCGGAGAGCTATGACAACCAAAACTTAATCACCACTGCAAAACAAATCTTTGAATCATTATTACAACTTGTTGATGAGAAGCCTGAAATTACCATTGAAAGAGCTCACCGAGCACTTCGTAGAAGACAGGACAGTTCAGATCCACGTCAAGTGTATGTTAAACTGCTCAACTATCAAGTAACACAAAAGATACTATATGCAGCCAAAAAACATAAATTTGTTATGTGGAATAACTATAAAATCTCCTTCTCACAAGATTTACCTTCAACCATTAAGGAAAACAGACAAAAACTAGCTCCGTTTTGCGCAGATTTAATTAAAAGAAACATCCGGTTTCAAATGCGCTACCCCAACAATCTGATCTTCTACAGTAACAAAGTGAAATACTCAGTAAACACTCAAAATGAAGCTAAAACAGCCTTTATCAAGGCTTTTAATAAAGTTCCTACTCCCTGAAAATATGTTACTGCCAGCGACTCTTTGACTAAGTCTGTTATAGTTCTATACTTTGCTTTCAATGATCTGCCGTTTAATCTCCTCTCAAAAAATATGAATATTGTATTCTCACAAGTTTATCTACACTTACGTGCTTTTTTTTAAAAATTCCAATGGCCTGTTTATAGCGCCGACCTCATGTTGGTAGGTACAGACTTCTCCATAAGATGTTTCCAAGAGGGTCCCAAATAGTTGGAACACCCAGATCCTACTGTAACATCCCTGGGACGTTTTGATCGGCGCATAGAATGCGTGCTTCAGGAAATAAAAGACAATCTAGGCAATATGCCTAATTGCTTCCCTGATATTTCGAACCCTTCTTAATACATGTACAAAATTGGAATACCCAGGCTGAAGCAGGTAATGTGATCGACGATTCTCATCTAAACGCTGTGTACAGCTAATGACTTTCGTTCTGAAAGCTATTTGCATTTAGGTGCCTAGTGCAAACTAGCGAGCATAGGAGAGAGAGAGATGGCTACAGGACATAGACTGACCCGACGACATTCTTCATTCTTGCGTGGACAATCAGAAACTTAGGAATTCATCCAGTTATAAATGTGAACTACATAAATCACCTGTGCACATTATTCCCATTAAATGCGTGATTTAGTGTCACAAGATTTTGTTTTAATATAGTAGCTTTTAAATAACCCTTTTAAAGTGCTGCATGACAAATTTATCAGATAAGTACGTTATTTTCTATAGTCGCTAAATTTTGCATTGATAGAATTTCACCAGGTATGGTTTAAAGAGACACCATGGCAATATTATATCGTTGATGTAGGCGACATTGATAGAAGAGATTGCAAGTTACAGTGTCCACTTTGTAGCAGTTAGGCAAGCGTAACTTACAGAAATCAGGTTCCTGACCTTGTCGATAAGGGATATGTGATCTGTGGTTATTTAGATGGGATGCGGAGCTAACGCTCAGTTTTTTTTTCAACTCTGTATAGATTGTAATGCCTAAAACAAAACGCTGGCTCTGTTTTTAAACCTGTATGCTAGAAATGTAACACACTTGTAGTGTGACATGTGTGGACCTCTAACACTATTTGTGTTAAACATTAAAGCTATGGTGATGTCATCCATGTAATATACATTATGTAAGATAACCTCACTTATATCTTGCCATGTTTTAAATTCTATAAACAGAAAGATGTCTTTCTTCTTCACCTGCTAATTTCACTTGATTAATTCTGTGCAAGCTTCTTCCCCCAATAGCTCATTAGCAGTATTAGCTACTTTCTATTCCAATATTTGTTTTCTGTAGAATGCCTCTTAAAAAGGCTGAGGGGCTGATAATAGTGTTGTGTCATAGGGTAACCAATACAATATGTGGTATGTGGTACTTGCCAAGACTTATTGCTGACCTTAAAATACTCTATGGGATAATTTGTCAAACTCAAGGTATGCAAACTAAATATCCTAGAGTGCACGACTCTAAGGCTGTTGTAAGTGGCTCTATCTCATATAACTATTCATATTCACATGTCATGTAGCCTGATAGTAGAACAGAGGGCTCTTAACTGTTTTTTTTTTTTTTTCTTTTTTTTTTTAAACATTTCTTAGTTATACTGATATACATTCTCTTCCTTATGTTTGATGGTGGCATTATGATATGACGTTAACATAGTTAGCTGTGGCTTGGTGCTAGGTTACCATACATAAATATCTCCTTCTTCCTTTTTCTTCATGGGAAAAGATGTTGATATCCTTTTACTATTTGCTATCGTAAGATAAAAGATATTTGAAGTAAGTAGTGATTTACTAACTTGCATACTGCATCATTTAAACTTTACCTAAACACATAACTTAGTTACTTAAAATTTAAATTAAATGTTGGACTCCCGAAAGTGTACACCTTCGAGTAGGCATGTAGATGCATTTACAATCGTACACTGCTTTATTTTACTACAGAAACATGCCACAAGATATTTAAACTGTATTTACATTACATATGATCTTGGAAGCTCAGAGGGTGTATGTGTAAGTATTCTAGGTTTGATGTTCATTTGGAAGACGTATATTTTGTACATATGTATAGGAGTTTTTTTTGTTTTTTGTTTGTGTGTTTATATTCTTCTTCATACAAGGAGTATGGGTGGTTAGGCACTGGGGTTAGTTTGAAGAAGTTATGGGCTACCTCCTTCTGCAATGTTAACCTCATCATAAAGACAGTGTTAATGATGTATTGTGCTCTCTTCTTTTCCTTAAGCCCTAAGGCAACTCCCCCTAAACAAACATTATCACGTACAGATATAATAACAATTCCACATTCTTATAATTTCTCAGTATATCCAATTAAAATAAGGAATTCAATAGTTGGCATTTAGACTGCTGGAATGTTAAAGGTCTACAAAATGCCGTGAAAAAGAACTTAATTCTTCATCTTTTTTTAAATCTCAGGCTAGTATTTGTTTTTTACAGGAGACGCACTTACCCAAAGAGGGCTGGGAAAAAACATCCAACAGAAAATGGATCAGGACTATAACAGCTGGGGGTGATAGTTCAAACTCTAAGGGTGTAGCCATTATAATTAAGAAACAATTCCAGGGTGCTATTATGGAATGTAAGTCTGATAAATATGGTAGGTGGTGTTATTTTACTTCCATATTACCGGACTCTACCAAACCTGTTTTATTTTTGAATATATATGGTCCATGTACTCTACAACATTTCTTTTTCCTAGAAATTTATAATATCCTTAGCTCATTCCCAAACCACCTTTTGATAATTGCAGGGGACTGGAATGCTGTGATAAATCCCAGTTTAGATCGTACCAGCAACTCTCCCTCATATAACTTTCAAGCTTCTATTGCCCTTGAGGAACTAATGTCTGACTTTAATCTCATGGATACTATTGTCTTCAGCACTGACTCACGTAAGGACAGCATGTACACTTTCTACTCTAATTGTCACAAATCATGGTCACGTCTAGACTTCTTAATCTCTAAATTTTTCTCCAAATTCAAGAACACACTAAGATGTGAGCCTAGGCTATTATCTGACCATGCAAAAATCTCCCTTATGATTTCTTTCACATATGCTGCATCTCCGCATATGAATTGGTCCTTTAATAATAACTTACTAAAATACAAAGAGATCCTAGAGAGAATTAATACGTCATTGTCTGAATTATATGCTAACTTTGGTAAATCTCAAATAGCGCTTGATATACAATGGGCGGCTTGCAAAGCTGAACTAAGAGGTTATTTGATCAGCAAAGCCACTTTCTTTAACAAGCTTAATAAAGAAAAAGAAACTAGTCTAGTTCTAAAATTAGCTTCTTTGGAGAGAGAACTAAAAATCCATCACGACCCCAAGTTAGAGAACTTAATCAATACGACACATGAAGAATTATGTGAGTTACACCTACATAATTATTCATTACAAGAACAAAAACAGATTGCAATTTACTCTGAATGGGCACAAATCCCATCTAGAACCCTATCTAGAATACTCAAAAACAATAGCGGCGCCCCGACGATCTCCATTTTGCAATACAGAGGGGAAATATATAAATCAGATTCTGAGATAATTAAACTCTTTCATGACATTTATACAGATATTTATAGCAAGAATAGGCACATTACCTCTAATCCGCAGATGGAAACATTTCTCAACTCCATCTCCTTCCCATCTCTTAATCAGGATCAAATAACCCTCTTATCAGCTCCACTTAATATTCAAGAGATTCAAAGTGCCATCAATAAACTTAAAATAGGGAAATCTCCTGGTCCGGATGGCTTCACTACTAATTTTTCAAAACTTTTAGTCCAAAAATTGCCCCTATTCTTCTTGAAGTCTTTAACTTCATTATAAAAAATGGAATCACTGACATACACTGGAACAACTCAAAAACAATTCTATTACTTAAAAACAACAAAGAAAAAACTGACCCGCATAACTACAGACCTATTTCGCTTATAAATGTTGATATCAAAATATTTTCTGCTATCTTAGCTAACAGACTTAAACAGATATTGCCACATATAGTATCATCTGATCAAGCTGGGTTTATGTCCAGTAGACATACATGGGATAATACACTAACTTTGGACTCTCTGATTCAGTTTACTAAAAAAGAGAAAAATCCGCTTTATGCCTTGACTTTGGATGCGTCGAAAGCATTCGACAGGGTAAATTGGGACTTTCTTTTTTCCACGTTATCACATTTTAATATACCTATAATTTTTTCAGATATGATCAGAATTCTCTATTCAAACTCATCCACTTATTTATATATAAACAAAAAAAGATCTAATTCAATCCAGATCACCAATGGTACAAGACAAGGCTGTCCACTTTCTCCCTTTCTCTTCAATCTATTTATTGAACCATTCTTCTTATATATTACTCAAAATACATATCACACCATACCTAAAATTCTCAACACACAAGTAGCTCTATCGGCCTTTGCTGATGACTTAAACCTTTACTTCAAATTTCCTAACACAATTTTAAATGCAATTACTATCTTTTCTGAGGCCTCTTGCTACCAAGTCAACAATAAAAAGTCACACATCTTCCCAATAAATCCTGAGGCTCATAAACCTTTTTTTTTCCCTGAATCTCCCTTTCATATCTCATACAGTCTTAAATACCTAGGCATCAACTTTGAACACAATCAAGCTTCTTTGCTTCAAAACAATCTGCTTAAATCATGGTCTATCATATGTCAGGACCTTCAAAGATGGAAGTTATTGAATCTATCATTTATTTCAAAAGTAGCTATTGTGAAAATGAATATTTTACCCAGACTCCTGTATCAATTTAGTTCGACCAATGTAATTATATCAAACAACCTTTTTTCACAGTTTGATAAAACCTTGGTCAAATTTCTTTGGTTCCCTAAGAATGTTAGGATCTCTTTTTCCAAATTAAGCCTTCCCAAGGAGAAAGGTAGGGTGGGCCTTCCAAATTTTCATCTTTATTATCTAATTATTTGCTCTAATAAACTATGGTCCATCGCAAACATGAATAGTAAAGCTCAAACTCACTATCCAGCTTGGTTAAAGATATGGCACGGTCATATTCTCTCTAATAAAATTAATCCTAAGTCTATTCCTTTTCTATCTCCCGCCTCTCTGAAAAGTTCAAGACTATCACCCCTATTGAAATTTCAAATAAAATCTTTTCAGAAACTGATTAAGGACATTAATCTTCAACTTATTCTTCCTTTTCTTCAACCAATACATTTCAATCCAAATCTAAAGATCAACAAGAAGATGATCGATCTTGCGGAATTCCCTCTCATTAAAGACCTTACAGTGTGGGATATTCTTAAATATAAATCCATGTCTCTTGCTGAACTACGATTAACTCTTAAAGTTAATAACAAATACACGGTTATTCTCCGTCAACTCAGGGAACTTATTTCTTCACAAACCAATAATATATTTCCTGATACACAACTAATTGATAAATTAAACCTAATCATTAATACAGTTGCTAATGACAATAAAACAATATCCTCGTCATACAAATTATTACACCCATTACTCTACAAAGGTAACTGTCTATTCTCCAAATACTGGGATAAGCAAAACTCTTCTATTACAGAAGATCAAAAATTACTAGCTATAAAAACTACTATAGAACTCTCCCCCTTTAAAAAAATTCTTATACACTCAACTGATGTTGAATAACAACTCCTACTATACTCCCGTAAGAATTAACAAATTTAACTCCAATAGCTCTCCTTTTTGTACGTGCTGTCCTGGTGTGAGAGCCGACTTACTACATATTATGTGGCACTGCAAGAATTCCCATAAATTATGGTGTTCTCTCAAAGTGCGTCTCAAAAAAAGGGTTACTATAGCTCCACCCTCTCATGGGAAACTGTTATCCTAAATATACCCCCTCTGGGCCTGCCTAAATTTCATCTTCATATACTAACGCTGTGCTCCCTCATAAAACTTTACATCACCTATAATTGGTTAGATCGGACCAAACTATGCTGGCGGGGATTCAAATACATGGCCATTAAATATATCTCTGCTCAGAAGTTCATCATAAATGGACCTAAGAAGAGAGCCTATTTCAGTAAACTTTGGAAAAGCCTGTTTGAAGTAATCCTGTGCGACTAAATTTTGGCTATCCTACAAACCTTCCCCTACACTCTCTATCTTTGTTTGAGGGGCCTCTCCCTCCTACTGCAAATTACAAGTAGGGCTGTTAATATTTAGTCTTATAATTACTGACACTGTTGTTTTTTTTTTTTTTTCTTTAGCACTGTATATATTGTTCCTTTTGGGTTATTGTTGTTAATTTGTGTACTATGCATACTTCAAGATGTTGTAGTCTTCTTCCTCGTTCATGTTAAATATGTTCTTATGTTCCTCTCTCTTTATATCAAGGTTACAAGCATCCATGTATGTAATACTTGTGTATTTTCATTGCTTGTACCTTTATGTGTATGCATGGTTTTGTTTACTCTTTTTTTTTTAAAAAAATTACACCTTAATCTTGAGCTCTGGGGTCCAGTACTACTGTCCAGGTAGAAAGAACTGTGTAATTCAAGTTGCAGTCTAAAACTCTGTTTGACATTGATTCAGAGTTTCACTTTTCAGTTAGTAATAGTGTTCATATGAATGCCTACTCTGGTTAATGGCATAAATAACAACTGCAAGAGATTTTGTTTTTGTAGCTTCTTAATCACATTTTGTGGGTAATAGACCTGCTGCTGTGGTACGCAGCTCCCAAAATGAGTTGGATAAGAAAGATCCTGGTGTTTCAGGGTAGTAACAATACCCATCTGTTACTGTGAACAGGAGTGAGGCAGTGGAATCAAGTAAATCACACTATGGAAAATAGCTGTCTTCAGCTGGATTATTGCTTTAAGTCAGCATTTGGACGTATAGAAGAGGCAGTCTTCTGGTGCAGAAGAACAAGTCTTTTAATTAATGCAAATATGTTTACCATGTTGGTTGGATGAATGCAGCACAGTGGCTTGCTGTTCTAATCAGAGTTCCTTATCTTTTTAAAAGGAGTAAAAACCGTGGTTTGTTTCAGCACTTAGTGAGCATGCGTGACCATAGTGTGTGATGTCATCGCTAACTTGAAGTTAAGTATGCATGTATGCATTTGTTTATCTGTTTGTCATTTGACTTGGTTAGTCCCAGTAGGCTATTGGCCTCTCTCTCTTTCAGGGGCAAATCAAGGTGGTATTCCTGCTGACTAGGGCCAGTTTGGACAGGACACTGGGATATTACCCTACTCTTTATAAACTGATTGATAATTGATTGTCTTGTTAGTAATTTTGATAATAGAAGTTTTGTTTTCAGTTTATGCCATGCTTTGGGTCTTGAATCCCCTGCTGATTGAGTCAGTCTGTCTTCTTTTAAGAGAATAAGAGAAACTATGAGTGGCTGCCACATTTACAGAAACTCCAACATTTGTAGTATATCCTACTAACTGTCCAGCCTGAACTAACAGCCTGCATGCAGTACATATGCATGTGCTTCCCACCCCCTGCAGACCTGACATTAGGCTGACCGGAGGCTGCTGTGGATTTGCTTTTGTTCTTTGCCAAGGTATTCATCCGTGACAGAGATCTTCTCTCCTGTCATCACCCCTCATCCTGTCTCAGAGTGTTGGTCACTGGTCACTCTTACCTTTCTCACCACCAGTCTACTAGCCAGACCTGAGTTTTCAAGCATCACAAAGAAAGGATGTGAACCAGTAGGCTGATGGATTTATTTCTAGTTTTGTGTGACCCTCTTGTTTGGGAATTGCATTGGCTCACTGTTGGCTGAAGTGGAAGTACCAAAATACTTAACTATTAGTTAGCATATATTTTTGTGTCACACGTGCAGGAGTTGTTAGAGCCATGTAATGTTTTATCTGTAGAGATAAGAACATGTGATTTAACTAAGAAAAAAACATTCAAGTTAAACTAAAGTTGACTTTTATTTGCTGCTTCTCCTTTAGCTTAATTAGAAAGGATATTTTTGAGGGTAGTAAAAATCACTGTGCAGTAATTGCTTTAAGGTAACTGGCTCAGTTTTTTTTTGGGGGGGGGGGATTTGCTGCAGCTCATTTGCATGTGCTTTTGCTAAAATCAAAGTTATGAAAAAAAAAGAAAAGCACATTAATCAATATTTTCACTGATAACAAATGCCCAAACTATACGTATTAAAAATAAGTGATTGCTTTCTGCCATAAAGACTATTTTTGTGTGATCAAGTGATTCAAAGACATATTATAAAGGGATGTGTCCAAAACATATATGTCATCCATTAAAATTATGAGGTGATTGTATAAGGGTGGTTGAAGAGATTTATGTTTAATTGCTTTACATTTTTTACCTATTCACAACAGCAGATTTAACAAATTTGAGTCCGGCGAGATTAATCTAAATGTATCAATATCTCCAAGTCTGTTTAGTTATCTCAACTTGGGTTGTTCAAATTGTATAACATAATTTTTTCAAAGAGTTGTTGAAGTCGCCTAATACTGGGCAGTCCCAAAATATATGTAACCAATCTCCTTGGTGTCCCAGATTACATCTCCAACAAACTCTGAGTAAAGTGGGTATATTCTGCAAAGATTGATGGGTGTGTAGAAATACTTAAATTGGTACTTCTGGAAAACCAAAGAACCTGATTTTCTGCCACCTGTTGGCAAGACTTGGGATAAGAAGAATATTTGCCCATTGCACTGTGTTAATTGGTCTGGATAACTCCTTCTCTGTCATTTATGTATATTTTTTCTGTGAGGGTCAACCTGGGAGTACTAGGGATGTGGTACACCTTCCCTATCACCCCTTTCCCAGTGGAGTGTGAAGATCTGGCTTCTTGGACCCAGAGTATCTAACTGAGACTCCCAGCCTCCTGGACTCTATCTGTATTTTTCTGTTTTAAATTTTTATCAAGGCAATATGTAGTTTTTTTTTTTTTTTTTCTTGGGTAAAAACACAAATGCCCTTGAATTCTCCACAGGTGTAGAATCATTCTCTTAGTAATATTTGTTCCCAATTTATCAACCTTGGATAACTCATCAGACCACTTTGAGTGTTAGCTGACCATGGTACCCAATGATTTTGACTGCTTATGGTCAGAAGGTCTTAACCCACTTTTTGAATGTTAATATGAAGCCCTCCTTTGCTACTGCTACAAGTGCCACCAGGTGTTTTGGGTAGCATTTAAACTTTGTAGTACTTTTGTGTAAAATCTTTGAAGAGATCTTCAGACATTGTCTTAATGAAAATACCAACAAGGAACACCAGTCTGCTGATTTTCTAGGATAATAGTCTCAAAGTCTTTAACCCTGGCCACTAGACTAGAAAGTTTAAAATTGGACATTCCTATACCTTCGTGGGTAGATGGAATAGGTAATTGTTTCAAACTAATTCTAGGTTTCTTGCCTGCCTAAATATAGTCACTTAAAATAAGATCTTATTTTTTTCCCAGAATGTCGAGAGGCATACATTATGTTTGTCTTGTGTATAAAGATAAGGGAAGAGTACATCAGGAAATTGTCTGAACTGCTTTCAGCCATGTCCAGGTGTAAAACTTTCCAAGAACCATAATACCTTTTAATCTTGTTTAAGACAGTATTGTAGGTAGCCTTCAATAAAGAAAGGAGATAAAGCCAACTTAAATTCCTATGTAAGTTATCTTTTTCATTGGATTCTAAGAAAATATATATCATGAGTTTTAGCTGTAGAGGAAAGAACACCTGCTTCATTGTAAGAAAAACAATGTGTAAGAAAAATCACAGTTCTGAAAAATATCACTAAAGGCTTTTGTTTATGTATTATCTTATTTAGAAATAATTTGTTTTATTGCTGTGTAATTATGCTATTAGTATTGCTGATGATAACTTCTGGTAGAGTTTTACTTACCCATTTTTGTGACTAAACAGAAGACAGCAGCTGCATCTGTTAACCCAATTTTGCTGTTTACAGTCAAGTAATTTCATGCTCTACAAGTTTCCTGAAAAGCAGTTCCATTTTTCCATTTGCAAACTACTCTAGAAGTTGAGCCACTCTGATGGGTCACCTAAACAGTCAGTTTAGAGCTTTAACTTAGCAAATACCAATGAAGTTCAACATAAAAAAAGTCTTTTCCAATAGTTGACCTTGTAACATTGGAGGAGAGCGACAGAAAAGAAGGTTAGTGCTAAATTGGTATCTTGAGTTAACGAGTTAAAGACAAGTACCCCAGCAGCAGTTTCATTTACGATAGTTTTCAGTAGTGTATGTGGGACCTGATAAACTGAGAAGGCAACAGGCAAGTTTTAGCAAAAAGTCAAAAGCAGCTTCCAATGCTATTTGAGTGGTGCATTTACAGTAGCGTCGGTGATGTCCTCATGCAGTGGCAGTGTAAAAGCTCTAAAAATAAGGTCTCAGCACTGGTTATGAGTCATAAGTCAAGTCTGCCAGAAATTAAAACAAAATGTAAACAAAGTGGGCTTGTGCAGAAGTAGGAGCAGTGGCAAGAATAAACTTAAAGGTGAGACATGACTTGGACTAACTGTCCTTGGTTTAAATAATGTAGAAGGTAAGCCAAGCCATGTAGCATTCTCTGATCATTATAGGATGATAAAAGATGCATATGTTTGTGTGCTAGTTTGGAAGAGTAGTTCACCTTTTTACATAAGTATGAGATTCAGAGTTTTTTTTAGCTGAATGACTATTGGTCACACGGGTAGCATCGCACATGGAAGGATAATTCAGACTTCTTTTTTTCTACCTTTTTCCTGCTTCCCTACGTCTGGTCCTTCCTGATGGCCGCTGGACCTGTTCATTCAGTTCTTTCCATTGCAGGCGAAGGACAAGACATTCTTTGGCAGGGCAGAGGTTCTGTGACATTCATTCCAGCCTATGGAGCACAAGCAGCCTATTTATTTTCCCTTTGGTGAGTGTTAAGTGGTAAGGAGTGGGCCAGTTTCCAGGTCCAGTGGAATAGCCTATTCATTCAGTACCATAGAGCAAGTACCGAAGCAAAGCAGCAGACTTGAGTTTCATATATCCTTTCCTTGCACAAGAAGCATGCATGTTGCCTCTCAGCAGTATTCCTGGGGTCTCTTGCACACAGCCTTGCAGAGTGATGTTCTTCATGTTTCACTGTTGCAGTCATTACATTTGGGTAATCTGCTTGTAGGTTGCCCTCAGTCGGCCTGAATTCCAAAGTCTTGGGTCCTGCATTGGTTGCTGTCTCTTCTTCCATGACGTCAGGTCATCAGGGATATAAAACAGGCAGCCAACGCCATTTTCTTTAGTCTTTCTTGCTGCGCGGTGCCCGAAGCAGAAGCAGTTCACAAGTGCCGGTTGGCCGACTCCTGAAATTTTAGAATTCGAGTTTCAGAACCGAAGTCTTCACTTAAAGCTAAGTAGCCCGTTGGGGAAAGTTTTTCTTGCTCCATACCGATGTCAGTAAAAGTGGGAAGCAAATACCTCATAAGGATTTCCATTTGTACTGTATTCCTTGCCTAGGCCCAGATCATAACGTGCCTAGCTGTCAGTTTTGTGCTAGATTTAACCAATGCACTATTAAGCCATCGGTATATCTTTGCTTCAAAATATTTTGGAAACAAATTTAACTATCCTGAAATGTTGTCTGATAGCAATCCGACTACCGGAGTTCAGAAAAAACGCAAAGAAAAGGACAGAGACAGACCTTCAAGGTCCAAAACCGACAAAGCTTCTCCTAAGCCAGTCGCCGGTTCACCGGTAATCAGTGAGGCACATTCGCAGCCCCTGATACCCACTACTTTCGAGTCGCAGGCCTCTACCAAGACCCATGTGGAGTCCGGCACGCCCCGAGATTCTCAAAGTATTGTACCCGCGGATGTCTCTCCCTCAGATGGGTCCTGAGCCGGCACTGGCTTCTGAGGGTGTCTTCAGGCCTCAGCATTTCTGTATAAACCGACGCCAGCTTTAAAATCAAAGACAAAAGCAACTTTTAAAGCTAAAAAACCAACGCATGAGCCACATGCTCAGGCCTCTATGCCCAAAAAACAGATGATCAAAATGGTTGAAGACCTAATTACCTTGATCAAGGGTTCCCAGCCCCTTCCTGATAAGAGGCCTAGGCAAGACACTGATTATGAATCTTCAGATCAGGTTTCTATTTCTTTTGATTCCTCTTCTGATCAGGAATTTTCTATACCACCCTATGAGGATTCTGATGCAGAAGAATCCATCCCATCTGCATCTCCTTCTGAAGATTATTCCTTTGGAGAAACCTTGCATACTTTGAGGGAGCATTTTCACTGTGAGAGTCAAGATTTCTCAGAATCAAAAAAGAGGTTTAGGGATTTCCTTCTCCCTCAGCATAGGTCTTTAGCCATACCTCCTGTCTTAGACATTGTTGATGATGTGTTGTCTGAGTCAAGCTTGACTCCGGACTCCTTACCTCTGGCTCCTAGCAAGCCAGACAGATATTACAGGGTTCCTGACTCGCACACATTTTTATTTAAAAACCCTGCTGCTGACCCTGAAACTATCTCACGGGGTCCCAAAGTTGTAAAGGCCTCAATAGAAAAAAATCCTACCCCCTCTGATGGAGATTCCAGGGCGCTGGATAGATGGGGAAAGAAGGTTTATACATCTGCAACCTTGGCAATTAGGGCCTTAAACTGCCAGTTTCATATGCTTAAGTATCAACAGCATGTTATGGGATTACTGAAACAGAAAATGATGTTGATTTCTGAACGTGTAGAAAGTAAAGAATTGCAGGAATTATTGCATGCAGCAGAACAAGTTGGAAAGCATACTTTGCAATGTGGTTTTGATTCCTTAGAGGCCTCCTGCAGGGCCGCAGTTACTGGATCTGTGATTAGAAGGCATGCCTGGCTAAAAAAGCAAAATTTGCCTGATCATGTTAAAGCTAAATTGCTGGATGCACCTTTATAGCATGATACTCTGTTTGGTATTAAGGCAGAAGAGGTTTTAAAGAAAATGGAAGACAAAGCTAAGTCTATGCAAACTGTAAAAGACTTCTTACAAGTGCAGCCACCAAGATTCAGTAGACACTGGCCTAGAAAAATTTGGTCCTTTCCTCTGTCCGACAGAGCTCCACAGGGCAAATCCAGGCACCCTAAAGGTTCTAGATACCAGTCACAGGATTCTTACAGGTCAAAACAATGGGGTGCCTCTACCTCCAAATCTGGAGGAAATAAAGCGCAACCCTACAGTAAACAGTCTCAATGACTTCCCTCTGCCATCACCAAGCACTTATCATTTGGCAGCTCCCTTAGGGGGAAAATTAGCACTTTATGCTCAAAATTGGCAGTTAAGAATCCAGGACAAGTGGGTATTAAACATAGTATCCCAGGGATACAGGTTTCACTTCCACACACTGCTTCCAAAAGGTTGGCCAGATCTGCCAAAAAATCAATGGGCAGAGGCACAAATACAAGTTAGTCCTTCATGAATATGGGGGCTATTCAGCCAGTGCCAGAACAGGAAAAAGGACAAGGGTTTTACTCAAGACTGTTCTTGGTACCCAGAAAAGACAAGGCCTGGCACCCAATACTGGATTTATCAATTTTGAACACATTCCTGGACATTCCAAAATTCAAAATGCTAACTTTGCAGCAGCTTCTTCCCATGCTGGACAAGAACGCTTGGCTAGTGACTTTAGACTTAAAAGAGGCATACCTGCATATCCCAGTAAGGGAATCGTGCAGAAGATACCTCCGTTTCAAGGCTGGCTTTATGCATTACCAATTATCTGCACTGCCCTTTGGCTTATCTACTGTGCCCAGGGTCTTTACAAAGTGCCTGGCACCAGTAATCGCATTTTGCAGACAAAGAGGTATACAAATCTATCCTTACTTGGACGACTGTCTCATTCAAGCAGAAAACAGGGACCTTCTTCATCAGCATCTGGCTTTTGTGAAAAGACTTCTAACATGCCTAGAGTACACAATAAACAAAAAGAAATCACAACTGGTACCCTCTCAAACGATAACATTCCTGGGTGCAAGTTTGAATACAACTGCCCAGATGACTTTCCTCATGCCAGACAAAGGCAACTGACTATTTACTTCAAACAGATGGCAACAAAAACCCAGTTATCTGCAAGACAAATTCTGCAGGCTTTGGGGTTAATGGCATCCTGCATTCTACTGATTCCATATGCAAGACTGCATATGAGGAAACTACAGTGGTACCTAAAATGTTTATGGAGTCAACATTGTCACAGTCTGGAAACAATGATTCCTCTCATTCCCTGCCTACAACAGGAGTTTCTTTGGTGGGTAGAGACATGTCACCAGAACATGGGATGGTCTTTCACTCTACCCCCTGCCAGCCAAACCTTAACTGCAGACGCATCAGACTATGCATGGGGAGCCCACCTGGCGGGAAGATGCATTCAGGGCATATGGACCCCAAAACAAATGCATCTGCATATCAACCAGAAAAGAGATGTTAGCTGTTCAGAATGCCCTGACAGCCTTCAAGGACTTACTTCATCCAGGACAGCTACTGATAAAGACAGACAACACCACGGTTATGTGGTACATAAACAAGCAGGGGGGCACACACTCATACCCCCTTTGCAGACTAGCCATGGCATTGTGGGACACGGCCTTGACTTACCAAGTGCATCTTCAAGCTCAATTTCTGCCAGGAAAACAAAATACTCTGGCAGACGACTTAAGCAGAAACCTTATGGACCCTCACGAGTGGAAACTGGATCCACAAGTCTTCAGCATGATAAAGAAATGGGGGAGCCCGGACATAGATCTATTTGCCTCTCCTTGGAATTATCAACTGGACAAATTCTGCACAAAGACTTATCACAGACAACCATGGAATGTGGATGCCCTATCCTTCAGTTGGAAAAACCTGTCAGTTTACGCCTTTCCTCCTCTGCCTCTTCTTTCCAAGGTCCTACTAAAGGTCAGACAAGAAAAACGAAAAATTATACTAATTGCCCCGGACTGGCCCTGCCAGCACTGGTATCCAATCCTAAGGAATACGTCTCAATTCCCAGCTTGGTACTTGCCTCAAATACCTCATTTACTGTCTCAGCAAAAAATCAGATCCTGCACAATCAGCTCCAAACACTGAACCTGGCAGCATGGCTGATCATTTAGTTATTCAAACAACACCTCTCAGTAAATCTGTGATGGATGTCATTTTGGAAGCCAGAAGGCCTAGTACTAGAAAATCTTATGCTGATAAATGGAAGAGATTCTGTGCTTGGAACCAAGCACAAGGGACTGATACGGCAAAGCCAAATATTCCTCAGATTTTACAATACTTGACTGAGATGCTTGACAAAGGCCTATCTTTTTCATCAATAAAAATCCATGCCTCTGCCATCTCTGCTCATTACAACACAAAGCCACCTATCTTTTCTCACCCTTTGCTTAAACAGTATGTTAGAGGAGCCAAAAAGTTAAGGCCTCCCAGAAGATCACAAATTCCTGCATGGGACCTCAATTTTGTGTTGGAAAAGCTCACCCTGCCTCCATTTGAACCAGCTGCTACTGCAGATATAAAGTTTTTATCATGGAAAACAGCTTTGCTCCTGGCAATCACTTCAGCAAGAAGGGTTTCAGAGCTACAGGCCCTCATGGCTGTGGAGCCTTTTATCATATTTTACCCAGACAGGGTGTCCCTCAGGACCAATCCTTCCTTTATGCCTAAGGTGGTTTCCAGTGTGGCTCTTAACCAAACTATTATTCTGCCAACTTTTTATCCAAATCCGCAGAACAAAGGGGAGTGGATTCTGCATTCCTTGGACATACACAGACAACTAAGATTCTACTTTAGCAGGACCAAAGCTCAAAGAAAGACTGAGCAGCTACTGGTGGCATTTGCTGCAGGATCAGAGGGAAAGGCAATTTCAAAGCAGACTATTTCAAAGTGTATAAGCCACTGCATTCGTTTCTGCTACTTACATCATGGTAAACTGGTGCCCAAGAGCATTAGGTCTCATTCCACCAGGGCTGCATCTACATCAGCAGCTTTTCTCAGAGGGGTACCAACCAAAGACATTCTAGAAACTGCTACTTGGAGTTCTTTTCATACTTTTACAAAGCATTATCATTTGCCTCTCTTCTCCAAGTCCAGGGCAGGCTTTGCCACTGCAGTTCTGCAGGGCCTTATAGCCGCCCCTAATGCTGTTTAGCTCCAGCCTCCCATCCATAGCTTTGGGATTCTACCCAAATGCAATGACTGCAACAGCGAAACATGAAGAACATAGTACAGTTGTGTACACTTACCATAAATGTAGATGTTCGAGTGTATTCACTGTTGCAGTCTGGGTTACCCGCCTGCCATCCCCCTTTTATTCTGGAGCTTCTCTTTCCTTCAATATATTCTACAGCCTTTGTGGTGTATTTGCTTTTAGATGAAGGTAAAGTTTATGTTGTTGCATGTGTATATAGTTTATATATTTTATATGTATTTTTGCTCCCCATTTGGGGTCACCTGACATCTGGGGCAAGAAAAACTAAAGAAAATGGCGTCGGCTGCCTGTTTTATACCCCTGACAACCTGATGTCATGGAAGAAGAGACAGCAACTGACGCAGGACCCAAGACTTTGGAATTCGGGCCGACTGAGGGCAACCTGCCAGCAGATTACCCAAATGTAATGACTGCAACAGTGAATACACTCAAACATCTACATTTATGGTAAGTGTACACAACTGTACTTTCTCATTAAGACCTTAGCCATGGTTAACAAGAAGTGTTCCCACTAGATGCCAACCAAGCAGTGAACTAGACCCACTTCCTTCTCTACCCTATGTTAGGTAACCCAGCACTGGCTACTTACTTCCATCCTCCCAGCTTGGCCTCATCATCTCTTGCTCTGCTGATTGAAAATGGCTTGTTTGGGTCACCATAACCCAGACGTCTTACACTTGAAGCTAGTTCCTAGTAATTGCATTCATTAAGCTGGCAGTATATTTTTTTCTGTAATGTCATTTAACATGAAATACACATGCATGTAAAACTTCAGTGCGACATTGTAAATCATTTATTGAAAGCTAAATTCTTGCAGCTCCTGCATCTTTAATAAACCAGACTTTTCAAACTCCATTTTAGTTTCATTTTGCTCTATTTGAAAATAATATGTGTACATATGATACTTCATCTTTTGGAATGTGCGCTGTTCTGTCAGTGATCTGTAAAATTTGCTTCAGTTTTTCTGGCTAAAGCTGAACATAGCTACATCCCAAGACAACAAAGTCTTTAACTTTGATGGGGGAGGGATTTGGTAAAAAAAAAAAAAATAGCCTATACAGAGGAAAATTTGTGTTAAAGACGGCATCGGTTACTGTTAGTTTTTATCCCAAAAAAATGAAAGAACCTATAACAGTTATAGAATGGTTGCAAGGGGTGCCCCTTTTCTTTGGGAGGAGTTATATCCCATGGGGTATAATTAAACAATGTTATATAATGCTCTTGAACTATCAAAAAAAAAAAGAAAAGACTGTACAGCCATCATTTGTGGAGCCACTGCATATGTAGTGAACACAACACTGTTACCCATTAGAAATGCTTTCATACAAAAAGGTAGCTACAAGTGAACCAATGTTAGTAAATTGTAAAAAGGTAGAATAAAGAAGTTAACTTGCAGCTGTCTGTATGTTAAGGAATGTTAATATGTGGGTGCAAATTAGTAATCCTGGCCAGGGTACAGTTAAATCCCTGTTTTTGTCCCTTTAGTTTTATATACAGGTCAGGTATATTTTTATCAACCAGAGGAGAAGTTGTGGATAGTAATTAATAGCAATAAAGAGTTGAAGGATTTTATCTGGGAGGGGAAGAGTGCAAGGGTAAAGTTGGATAAGTTGATCCAATAGAACAAGGTGGTTTCGAATTACCCGATTTGAAAGGATATTTTAGAGCTACTCAATTAAAGTTCATATACATAACATAGAAATGCAGAAAGCTATAATTCATAATGGAAAGGAGTGATGATGAAGTGTGGGGGGAAGAAATTCAAGAAATAAGGAGAATGTGGGATTTTGGATGCAGATCCTTAAGAAGAATAACAATAGCCTTACAGAATATTATAGTCAAAAAGTAGCAGGGAGTGTTCTAAAAGCTTAGACAACATGAGAATGGAGAAAGGAGATTTTTCCAGTAAGGATGACTAGTTAGGGATATAGAGAACAGGCAAGAGGGGGCCAGAATTTACTGGAGAAAACTGACAAAAGAACCAATGCATTGTGAGCAAATAACTATAGCGGGAAAGGTAATAGAATGGGAAGACACTAAGAAGATATTTGGACCACAGGCTAGAGATTGCTTTCCCTATCTGGGATTGATATTGATAGGTAAAGCAAAGGGGATCTGGGAATCCTAAGTGAAAGAGCTGCTCTGGGAGTGTTTTTAGTTGAATATAGAAGAAAAGCTGCTGTTAAAAAGTAGTAGAACATTAAAAGTATTGTACGATATCTATAGGAATCAGTCAGAGGATGTTAGAAAAGATTGGAAAGAGAAATTGGATAAGCAATTCACAAGGAAACAATGGAATGACATATGTATGGCTCCCAAGTGTGCAACAAAATCTAGAAGATTTAGGACTTTGTTTTGAAGTATTTGTACAGTTATTTTTATATCTCAAGCAAGCACTAAAAAATTTTTTCTCTTGCACATGGCAATACAATAGTATGCCGAGATCCTGTAATGCTTAAAGTAATACATCAAACTAGCCACAATTTTGCATCACTTATATTTTCCCTCACCTTTCAAAAACTACCAGCACCCCCCACCTGGTATCTGCCCTACCACTAACGACAACTTTCCCCTCATCCTAAAAAAAAAATCTGTATGCCAAACTGTAGAAATGTCTATTAGCTCTTTTTCCTGGTTGGCTTACCTATGATTAATAACTGTGATTTTTTTTCTCTGTACTGTTTTATAGATCACTCAGATTTGTTAGCTTATCTTATAAATTATCGGTAGATAACTTAGTACATATGGAAATAAAGTAATCATACCATGTTTTATGTTTTAAGTATGGTTGTCCACCCAGTTGGACTTTCCCAGTAAACAAATGTAAAATAAATAAAATAAGTAAATGTTGGAGGTGTGATGGGAAGAAAGATGTAATTGGGAACATATGTTTTTGGAGTGTAATGAGGTGGCAGATTTTAAAAATTCCATACAGAGTACTCTGTCAGAAATATTGGGTGAGCAAATAGGTGCAACTAAGGAAATTATTTTATTTTTTTTTTTTTGAGCTGGGATACAGGATCTGAAATGCCTAGACATAGTAAGGTCTTCTTAAAAGTTTAATTCTGGTGGCTGCTAAAAGCAGATGTTCTTCATTCCACATTGCTGCAGTCCTAACTATTGGGTAGTCCGCTGTCCAGTCGGCCCGAATACCAAAGTATATGGCTGACGTCGGTCACGGCGCATTAGACTGACGTCAGTACGTCAGGGTACTAATGCGCATGACCGACGTCATATCCTCAGTCTTTTTTGCCGCATGGTCCGATGCAGAAGCAATTTTGCGAGTGCAGGTTGGCGTTCTGAAAGTTTCTGAAGTCAGAGTTTCAGACCGAATCAAAGTTGGCTAAGTACCCCGTTGGGGAATATTTTGGTTTTTCTTGCCTCAGGATTTAACCCGATGTCAGAAAACGTGCATAACTGTATTTCTTGTGGGAAACAGATACCTCATAGGGATTACCATACTTTGTGTATACCTTGTTTAGGGCCTGAGCACGGCGTTGTTGGATGCGCTCTTGTGCTAGATTTAACAAACGCACTATTAAGAGAAGGTTAGACTGTGCCAGGTTAGTGTTTGGGAAGCGTTGTAATTATAAAATGCCGTCGGATGCTCCGACGCCCGCTTCAGCCAAAAAGCGCAAGGACAAAGCAGCGAAGCCTAGAGGGGAAGAACCGACAGTCCCGGACGTCGGTTCTTTAGAGGGCTCAGTGGAGCCGGAGGTTCTGCCAGGAGTTTCTTTGGAGTCTCAGGGAGAAACTGTATTGTTGCAGGATGTGTCCTCTCAGGAAGTAGGCCAGGCTGAAGGGGCTTCTCAGGTGGCTGTTCTTCCTTCTATTCCTAAGGTGGTTAGGGCCTCGCCTTCTGTTGCCAAGGCTTCTTTAAGAGGCAGGCCTACTTTAGCTTCTGTGGGGTTTCTCCTAGTGTTTCAGGGTCTTTGCCTAAGAAGCATATGCTAACAATGGCAGAGGATTTGATTACTATGATTAGAGGTTCTATGCCCCCTCCTGATAAGAGGCCTAGGGTGGAACCTGAGTTTGAGAGTTTTGAGCAATGTTCGGAGGCTTCTGAGTCTTCTGCTGAGGACTTGCAGGAGTATCCTCCTTATTCTGATTCTGATGTGGATGATTCTACTCCTTCAGCTTAGCCTCCTGAGGATTTTTCTTTTCAGAGACCCTGCATTCCATGAGGGAGCATTTTAAATGGGAAGGTCAAGATTTCTCTGATTCCAGGAATAGGCTTAGAGAATTCTTGTTTTTACCCCAGCATAGGCCTTTAGCTATACCTCCTGTTCTGAATGTTGTAGAAGATGTTTTTGCAGAGGCTTCACTAAATCCTGATTCTTTGCCTCCTGCCCCAGTTAAACCGGATAGGTACTATAGGGTGCCTGAAGCCCATAAGTATCTTTTAAGAGTCCTAGGGCGGACCCAGAAACTGTCTCTCAGGGGCCTAAAGGTGTGAAGGCTTCTGTGGTTAAAAATCCTGTTCCTCCTGATAAAGAGGCAAGGGCTTTGGATAGATGGGGAAAGAAAGTGTACACTTCTTCCACTTTAGCCATGAGGGCGTTGAATTGTCAGTTTCATATGTTAAAATATCAGAATTATCTCCTTTCACAATTGAAGTCTAAGGTGGATGCTCTGGCTGAAGGTATTGAGTGTAAAGAGCTGCAGGATTTAGTTCATGTTTCTGAACAAGTGGGAAAGCATTCTTTGCAGTGTGGTTTTGATGCTGTGCAGGCCTCCTCGAGGGTGGCTGCCACTGGTTCTGTTCTTCGTAGGCACGCCTGGTTGAGAGATCAGAACTTAGCTGAGCATGTTAAGACAAGGATTTTAGATGCTCCTTTACAGTCTGATGTATTGTTTGGTTCGCCTGTGGAAGCAGTTTTAAAGAAAATGGAGGTCAAGGCTAAGTCTATGCAAACTGTTAAGGATTTTTTGCAGGTGCAGCCTCCGAAGTTTAGTAGAAATTGGCCTACTAAGGGGTGGACTTATCCTGCTTATGATTCCCAGTCTAGGGGTAGGTCTAGACGTGGTAGGGGCAGAGCTCAAGGTTCTTTTAGGCCTAGGACAGGGAGTTCACCTGCTCAGACTTCTGGTGAGGGCAGGGGTCAGTCCTTTCGTAAGCAGACCCAATGACCTGCCTTTTCAGCTGCCAGTACATTCTCACCTGGCGGCACCTCTAGGAGGAAGACTGTCTCTTTTCAAAGAAAATTGGGATTTAATTACCCAAGACAAATGGGTTCTGGATATCATTCACCACGGTTACAGGTTTTATTTCCATACCTTGCCTCCTTTCAAAGGCATGCCAGACATTCCTCCTCTACAAAGAACAGAGGCTCGCAAACAAATTTCTCTGTTACTCCAAATAGGAGCCATTCAGTCAGTTCCTGTGCCAGAAAGGGGCCTAGGATTTTATTCTCGCCTGTTCCTGGTACCAAAGAAGGGGAACACGTGGAGACCAATTTTGGATTTATCTACCCTCAACACTTACCTGGACATTCCAAAGTTCAAAATATTGACGTTACAACAGCTTTTACCTCTGCTGGGCAAAGATCACTGGATGGTAACTTTAGATCTCAAGGAAACTTACCTTCATGTGCCTATAAGACTAAGTTGCAGAAAGTATCTGCGTTTTCGAGCTGGAAATTCTCATTATCAGTTCTCTGCATTGCCCTTTGGCTTATCTACTGCGCCCAGAGTATTCACAAAGGTTCTGGCTCCAGTGATAGCTTACTTCAGGCTAAAAGGAATTCAAATCTATCCTTACTTGGACAACTGCCTGATTCTGGCTCAAGAAAAGGAAGACCTTCTACAGCATTTGGAATATGTCATAGCAGTGCTAAGATGCCTAGGGTATTCTGTGAACGAAATAAAGTCCAGTCTAGTACCCTCTCAAGACATGTGCTTTCTGGGTGTGAGACTGAATACAGCAGCCCAGATGGCCTTTTTAACCCCGGACAAACAAAAGAATCTTTCCAGTTACTTCCATCAATTATCTCTTCAGTCCGGGCTGACTGCAAGGACAGTCCTTCAAGCCTTAGGGTTCATGGCATCTTGTATTCTGGTGCTTCCCAATGCCAAACTGCATATGAGGAAGCTACAATGGTATCTCAAAATCTATGGACACAGCACTGCCAGGACTTGGACACTGTCATTCAAATAATAACTTGCATTCAAAAGGAATTTTTGTGGTGGGCTCAGGAATGTCACCTAAACAAGGGACTCTCTGTGACCCGGCCAGAGGCAAGTCAGATTCTAACGACAGATGCCTCAGACATTGCTTGGGGAGCTCATCTAGATGGAAAGTGGATACAAGACAAGTGGCCTGCCAGACTACAGCATCTACATATCAACATGAAAGAGATGTTAGCAGTCCAGTTTGCATTAATGGCTTTCAAGGAGTTACTTCTTCCAGGGCAGGTGTTGATTCTAACAGACAACACAACTGTCATGTGGTACATCAACAAACAAGGGGGAACACATTCTTACCCATTGTGCAGGCAAGCAATGATTTTATGGGAGACTGCGCTCAGCTTGCAACTAACTCTTCAGGCAAGGTTTCTGCCAGGAGCACAGAACTCCTTAGCAGATGTGTTAAGCAGACAAATCATGGATCCCCACGAGTGGAAACTGGATCTTCATGTATTTCAAAAATTGACAGTGTCATGGGGAACTCCAGACATAGATCTGTTCGCTTCTCCACTAAACCACCAGCTGCCAATGTTTTGCACGAAGGGATTTCATCACACAGCTTGGAAAGTGGATGCTCTTTCTTTCAGTTGGAAAAATCTTCATGTGTATGCTTTTCCACCTCTGCCTCTTCTCCCACAGGTGCTTCTAAAGGTCAGACAAGACAAGCCAAGGATGATTTTAATAGCTCCAGATTGGCCTCGGCAGCACTGGTACCCATTACTGAGGAGTCTGGTAAGGAAGCCTCCATGGCCTTTACCCTTGTTTCCACACCTATTGTCTCAGAGGGACGGTCATCTGCTCAATGTCAAGCTTCAAACTCTTCATCTAATAGCCTGGCATATTCTGTTTTGAAAGACAGCAGGTCTCAACTTCCTCAACAAGTTTTAAATGTGATTATGGAAGCAAGAAGACCTAGTACAAGGAAAATGTACGCAGAAAAATGGAAGAGATTTTTATTTTGGACTGCAGCAAAGAATTTGGAGATTTCGGAGCCTAATTTGAGTGTGGCTCTTCAATATCTTACTGAGTTATTGGACAAAGGTTTGTCTTTCTCTTCCATTAAGATTCATGCTGCAGCAATTTCAGCTCACTATGATTGTGACCCACCATTGTTTTCACATCCTTTGTTCAAGCAATTTCTTAGGGGGGCAAAGAATATAAGACCCCACGTAGAGCTCCTACTCCTGCTTGGGATCTCAATTTTGTGTTGGAGAAACTTACTCTACAACCTTTTGAGCCTGCAGCTACTGCTGACCTGAAATACTTGTCTTGGAAGACTGCTTTTTTGTTGGCCATTACTTCTGCAAGAAGGGTTTCTGAGTTACAGGCCCTTATGGCGGTTGAGCCTTTTTTGATTTTTCATAAGGATAGGGTATCATTACGTACTAATCCTTCCTTTATGCCTAAGGTGGTTTCTAGTGTGGCTTTAAACCAAACTATTCATTTGCCTACTTTTTATGCAGATCCCCAAAATAAAGGGGAAAAGATTTTGCACACTTTAGATGTACACAGGCAATTGCGTTATTATTTAAGCAGGACTAAGGATTTTAGACAGTCTCCGCAGTTGTTTGTTTCTTTTGCTTTGAGTTCGCAGGGCAAGCCTGTGTCAAAACAAACTATTTCTAGGTGGATTGGGTTTTGCATTGCATTTTGTTATTCCCATCATGGCAAAGAGATTCCAGCGGGGATTAGGCCTCATTCCACTAGGGCTACTGCCACTTCAACAGCATTTCTAAGGGGGGTGGCAACTAAGGATATTTTGGAGGCAGCTACTTGGAGTTCAGTGCATACTTTCTCTAAGCATTACCACCTTCCTCTCTACTCTAAGTCTAGGGCTGGTTTTGCCACAGCTATTTTGCAAGGCATGTTATCAGCTCCTGCTTCCTTATGATTTGCCAGCCTCCCTTACCTCTGCTTTGGGATTCTACCCAATAGTTAGGACTGCAGCAATGTGGAATGAAGAACATAGTACAGTTTTGTACCTACCATAAATGTAGATGTTCGAGGATCCACATTGCTGCAGTCCAATTTACCCTCCCTCCTTCCCCTCTGTGTTTAGGGGTGGTTGTGTAGGTGAGATTATATTCTGGTACCTTTGTATATATTGTATATATTTTTGGTGCAGGTATGTTTGGTGTGTTTTGGTTTTGGCCTTGTCTTTATAGGGTCTTCTGACATCTGGGGCAAGAAAAGACTGAGGATATGACGTCGGTCATGCGCATTAGTACCCTGACGTACTGACGTCAGTCTAATGCGCCGTGACCGACGTCAGCCATATACTTTGGTATTCGGGCCGACTGGACAGCGGACTACCCAATAGTTAGGACTGCAGCAATGTGGATCCTCTAACATCTACATTTATGGTAGGTACAAAACTGTACTTTACTAGAAAACAGAACTCAAAGTCTAAACCAACCGTATTTGAAGTAGTAAATATTATAATGGAGATAAAAGAACTGGGATCTTTAGAAAAGGGTAGGAGGAAATTACGTAGAAAAGTGGAAATTGAGGGAACAGTACAGAATGTTTTGGAGGACGGAAGGCAGGAATTGAGCAATTCATGTAATGGTGGATTAATTATTGTATAAAACAATGTATGTGCTGTAAAATGTTGGTAACTGAACATGTTAACATGGTTTGTTTTCTTTTATATAAATGTATGTTTGCATATTTTAAGTGACAATTCAATAAACTTGTTAAAAAAAGAAATGAAGTCCCTTACCCAACATTTTATGTGTTGACCTGGCATTGATTTTAAGTCCATTACCCAAAGCTTCATGTGGTGGATCAGCACTGATATGGAAACCATAGACCTTTGTCCATGAAAATAGCCATCTGCACTGTGACAATATGTCTATGCTGAATTCTTCAGTTCTTTCATGAACTTGCTGTTTATAATTACAGTGTATACAAAGTCAAAGTGGTGGTGCTGCGGTAGCGTTGCCGCCTCACAGTATGACGCTGTCCGGTTCGAGTGTCAGCTAGAGCATCTTCTGCATGGAGACATGCGTGAATGGGCGTACCTTCGTTGAAGGTTGTGCGTCAGGGCTGGCAACTCGGCACATAAAAATCCACTGCCAATCATTAGTGGACCGGAGTTCTGCTGTGGCGACCCCTAACTGGGAAAAGCCGAAAGACGCAGCAACAACAAAGTCAAAGTATATTAGAAGATTTCTGATTAGAATCAGTAATGATTAAAAAAACATAATATTATTAAGGATACTGTTTACTAGTCATGGCTTGCTAGGACAAATTGGTAGTTGTAATTGTCTACAACTGAAGTTGGAGAAATGTAAGGCATTTGTGAAGCAAAATCATATTTACATTATAGACGCATATCTAATCACTCAGTCGTAAGTGGACTACTTGGAAACGCTGTGAAAAAAAAATAGTAGAATTGTTAAAGAACTGAACCTCTGTGGTAAGTCCCTGCAATGTCAGATAATTCTCCTTTTGCTTATTGTAATGTCATGCATGTGTTTGCCTGTTCTGTGCCAGCAGTGGTCTTCTTGAATAATAATTTGTGTTCCCAGTGGGGCTTAGCAAAATGGGAGAATTGTCAGAAGTGCAGGAGTCATAATTGTTAGTCCTGCAACTTAGAAAATAAACCTCACTTGTAAATGAAATACAGTGAATGTCAAACCTCACTGTGCTACCATTCAAGTGATTTTTGCAGTGGGACTTTGTACCCAGTGCACTTACTGACATGAAGGGTTGAAGTCCCACTGCGCCTCCTGATATGAAGGGTTGAAGTCCAACTGTGCCTCCTGACATGAAGGGTTGAAGTCACACTGCGCCTCCTGATATGAAGGGTTGAAGTCCCACTTCGCCTCCTGACATGAAGGGTTGAAGTCCCACTTCGCCTCCTGACATGAAGGGTTGAAGTCCCACTGCACCTCCTGACTTGAACGGTTGAAATTCCACTGCACCTCCTAACATGAAGGGTTGCACCCCTACATCCCTGCAGTTATATATTACTTATGCAGATATCACCGTACCACAGAGTAGGGGGATTACTGCTAGGTCTCCCAACCTTAGACACGTGCACGTATATGTATGCATATATATATAGTCACCCTTTAAAAAGCATACACTCTCACTTTTGTAAGAATTTCAGTTCTAGTTCTTAGAATTTCACTCATCCCTCTCAAATATCTTAGCACAAGAAAAAGAACTGAGACAAATAAACACGCCCTCACTGCACCACTTCTATTATAATAAATAGAAGTGGTGCAGTGAGGGCGTGTTCATTTGTCTCAGTTCTTTTTCTAGTTTGTTTTTTGTGTTTGGATATCTTAGCACAAGAATTCTGCACAAAGCCAAAAACAATGGGGAGACAAAGGCTTAAATTGAAGAATAGATTTTAAATGTTGCTCTTATAATCAAAAAGTTGATAGAATAAAAGATTTTGTGTTGTCATGTATTTTCTAAAGGATATGAAATGTGAAACCAAAATGTCTGTTATTGTTTTGTGACATCATAGGTTCATAGGTGTGTACTAGGCTAATGGCCCTGGAGCCTTTACAAGCCTAGCCCATAGGATTACCCTGGCATCGTGCCACCCAACCTTAGTCCCTAGTGCCTCTGTCAGGTAAAGCCACTGAAGTGATCCATGTGGTGAATTTTCTATTTCCCATCCACTCATCAAGATTTCTCTTGAAGAGGGCTGGTGAGGTGCTCTGCATGAGCATTTTCTGGGTTATGAACCTGTCACTCCAGCATGTTCTGTTGATTGTGGTAATGAGATTAAGGTCTCTGGAGCGTGTAGTGTGGAGGGATTGGGATTTCTTTAGATGTAACATTTCTAACAGAGCTGGGTCAGACATAGCTTTGTAAGTCAAGCAGAGATTGCCTCTAAGTAGGCAATATGAGACAGAGAATAGTTGGGGTTTTTTGAGTCTGTCCATATAGGACAAATGTTTAAGGCCTAGGATCCTCTTTGTGAAGTACTTTTGCGGCCTCTCCATTTGTTGCAGGTGTTTAGTGAGGTACATGCCAGATAGGGCGTTGTACTCAATGATTGGCCTAATGAGGGAAGAGTAGAGGGAGACAATGACCTCTTTTTTTCCCTGGATGCAAAACCCTTAGTAATGAGATGTGCCACATAGAATGACTTTCTGACCACAGTGGCAGTGCCACATAGAATCACTTTGTGACCACAGTGGCAATGTGTTGGTCAAATGAGAGGTTGCTGTCAGCCTATGTTCCCAGATCTCTTATAATGCCTTCTGTGTTCAGTGGACTACCATTGATGTGGTAATTTCATGGGAACCGGGTTTTTCCCAAAAGGGATGATGACACATTTTTTTACCATTGAGCTTAAGGCCATGGTTCTGGCACCAGTCATTGGTCTCAGTGAGGCCTTTCTGTAGGATGTCAACATCACTTGGGGAGTTGATAATAGCTCCCAACTTGCAATCGTCTGCGAACTTGGTCAGCCAGAGTCCCTTTGTGTTGGCCTGGACTACAGAGATGTAGATACCAAACATGAGAGGACCCAGGAATGAACCCTGTGGGACTCCACTCATGACTGGTCAGCAGTCTGACTTGGAGTCAGCTGCTTTCACACTGTGGGTTCTACCTGTGAGCCAGTTTGCAACCCACCTAGTGATATAGAGGTTGATGCCTAGCTTAGTGAGTTTTTCTATGATTCCTGAATGGGGAATGGTATTAAAGGCCTTGGACAGATCAAGGTAGGCTGTATGAACCACCTTGCCTTCATCCACAGCTCGGATGACTGACTCAGAGAATTTGACCAAGTTGAGTAGGCATGATCTACCCCTCACAAAACCAAACTGTGTGGGATCCAGAGTTTGGAGATTCTCTATATCCTTGTTTATTAGGTCCATGATGATGCGTTCCATAGCTTTGCATATGAGACTCATCAGGCTAATGGGGCGATAGTTCCCAGGGTTTGTAGTTGCTCCTCCTTTGTGGAGAGGGATGACTGTAGCAGTGCACCATTCAGTAGGGAGAAAGCCTGAGGTGAGGCTGTGATTGAACAGGGCACACAGGTGAGGTGCCAGTTCACTCTGTAGTTCTTGTAGAACACAGCCAGGGATATTGTCAGTTCCCACAGAAGCTGTATTCTTGGCCTTGGACAGTGCTGTTTTAACCTGTGCAGCAGTAATACCGTGTGCCTGGCAATCTACTGGTATTGTGACTGGTCCTTTGGGGAAGGGGAGAGGAGTAAAGGTGGCAATGAATCTGTCGGCCAGTATATTGGCAATATCTGTTGGCTCGGTATAGGAGGTACCATTGTGCAGTAGCTCAGAGCAAATCTGGGTATTGCCGTGGAGATTCTTTACATAACTATAGAAGGCCTTGTGGTTGTCTTTACTATCTGCTGCAATTCTGTTTTCATAGCTAGCTTTAGAGGATTTGATGAGGGATCTCAACTTTTTTGTTGAGGCTGATAAGGGAGTTTTTCCAGTCTTGGGACTTCACCTTATTCACATCAGTTTCCTCACTCCTCAATGATTTGTCAAAAAACTCAGTTTTTATGAGGAACACACCTAAAGTATAAAGGAAAAATCTGGACATTCGACAAAAAAATTTTAAATACCTTTATTGAATTATCACTTACATTTACATTTATATAGACGTAATCCAACCATATTAACAAGTTCACTTTTACAAACATTATATGTCACATATATTGTTACAAATCCTATAATCTAGGCAACATTACATAAATTATTCAGATCATCTTCTCTTAAACCTCATTTATCCTCCAAAACATTTTTTCTGTGTGTATTCTTCCCACAATCCCATTTTTTTCTTTGTAATTTACTCCTAGCCTTTTCTAAAGATCCAACATCCTGTTCTTTTATCTCTATCACAATATTTGCTAATTTAAAGTATAGTTGGTTTAGATTTTGAGTTCTGATTTCTAGTAATTGATTTTTTGGTAGCCTCCATAATTAAACTTACCTTGGCCTTACTATTTCTGTGCAATTCAAATCCTGTATCGCAGCTGATAAAGATCACTTCCTTAGTTGCACTCATTTGCTTGCCCAGTATTCCTGAGAGTACTGTGTAGAGAAGTTTAAAAGTCTGACAGCTCATTATACTCTCAAAACAGCTACCTCCTTCCCCATCAGACACCCAACATTTGCCATTTACCTGAAGAAAAATTCTTTGGAGCCTACTTGGGGTGTAAAAGTGGGTCTAGTTTAATTAAACGAAAATATAATCCATCGAATACGAATCCGTCGACACATAAACAGCAAAACGCGGAAACGTCGAATGCACTAAATAGCGAAATTGAAAATGTCGAATTGTTATAGTTAGCCCATTTGTGGTATAGCTCCGTAAGGTAAGTGTGTGTAGTTACGGACCTTAGGGTTAGGGTGCGGGTTAGGGTAAGTGCATAGATAGGCAATGTATGTAAGGTTTAGTGTAGGGTTTTGTTAAGTGTATGTGTGTGGAATATTTACTTTGTGTGGGTATAGTTCTGTAGGGTAAGTGTGCGGTAGTTACGGACCTTAGGGTTAGGGAGGGGTTAAGGGTAGTGCATAGATAGTTGTGTATGTGGGGTTTAGTGTAGGGTTATAAGTTGGGTTTTGGTGCTTTAATTTAGGGTTAGTAGTAAGGTTTTGGTTAGTGTATGTATGTGTTTTTTGTTGTTGTGTTTGCGTAGGTAGTATGTTACAGGCAGTGGGGTTGGCCGACTATTGCGGTTTCGATGTTTAAATTTCGCAGTTTTGCGTGTTCAACGTTATCGCATTTTGCTGTTTATGTGTCAACGGATTCGTATTCAACGGATTCTGCTTTCGTTTAATTAACGTAGACCTGTAAAAGTATCAATGCAAACACTTCCAGGCAAAAATCCTAAATCTTTCAGGCTTTGTTGCATATTGGGAGACATACATATGTCTTCCCATTCTTACTTTGTGAATTGCATGTCTAATCTGTCTTCCAAATCTTTTCTGACCTCTTCTGATTGCTTCCTATAGTTATTATGCAGTATTTTATATGCCCTATTAATTATCCCTTTGTTTAACAGCAGCTTCTGTTCTAGATTCAAAACTCAACCAATGCAGATCTTTCATTTAGGATTCCCCTATTCCTTTCTCTTTGTCTGTACTACATCAGTCCCTGACAGGGAAGGTACTGTAGCCTGCATTCCAAATGAATTCTTGGCCTCTCCCCATTCTATTACCTTCCCTTCTCTAATTCTTTGTTCCCAGTGCCTTGGCTCCTTTGCCATCTTCCTCCAATACATTCCAGCCCCCGCTTCCCTATTCTCTGTACCTATAGTTGTGGTCATCCTTATCAGCAGAATTTCCTTTCTCCATTCCCATGTCGGCTTAGTTCTTGTTATACTTTAGGAGTATAATATTTTTGTATGAATGTTGCTATTGTCCTCAAGGATGAGCATCCAAAATCTCATTTATTTCTTGACATTCTGCAAAATTCTTTACATTTGAGAAGTCTAATTTCAACAGGAACCTGAAACACGATGTTTGTAGACAAATTTGTGAAGCATAGCTTCAGCTTGTAATGAAAGGCAGTTACTTTGCTTTACCATAGATAAAGTGCTAATCAGAGACTGATAGCTGGCAAATGGACCATATTTTGTCATGTGATGGGACCTCGAGGTTACAGTGCTGACATAGCTTGTATTGTATACCAGCAAACTCCATGACTGTGGGAGCCACCAGATACTCAGTGGGCATGTGGGCCTCAGAAAAGTTGCAACTCTCCTAAAAATAAAAAAATATGTATGTTTGTAAATATTTATATTTATAATACTTGTATTTATATTTATTCAGTGAGTGCACAGCCATCAGAAACTATCTTCCCACATTCTGTGTGCACTGTCTGCATTAAGAAGTCCATGCCATTGTTACCCAAAAATGAAAGCTATTGATTTTGTTATTTTGTGCTTATGAGTACATTCAAATAGTTACTTGCTACACTCCTGGACAGGTATACTAGTGCTAATTCCTTGCTTACTTGTGTGCAGATTAGGGAATGATTTTATCCCTTACCTGATGTTTTACTTTTAATCTGTTAAAAATTATTAGAAAATGCGTATAAATGAGAGATTTATGTAAAGCAACCCATGTCAGGAATGCTTTTTGTAAGTATGGTTCCATCTGTAATTCTCCTGAAGTAGTAACTCTCTTCTTAAAAGTAGAACTGCTTAGGTAAACAAATCAAATATTTCAGTATGCTTAATAGCTGGAACTGCTTTTATATAACACTCAAGATAAGCGAATATTTGTATACTCCAACACTTAATGTTCTTAAAAGATTACAATATTTGTAAGGAATGAAATGCAGAACTGCTTATGATAACAGGCAACACTCAAGATCTGGAAATGTTTATGCAATCTCAAACTAAGCAGAAACATTATGCAATTTTATCATTTGGATGGTCTTCTAGACATTTTTCAGCAGCCTTATGGAGTACCACAGCACAGTGATTTTCATACAAGTTGAGGTGATTTAGCAATGACCGTCACATGCAAGTATATGTGTTTTCACATTAACCTGTAAGTTATTCACTCAGCGTAAAACATGGCACTGTTTTTAAGCTGACAGTCACTGAGGCTGAACAGTTTTGTAAATGTTACTGACTGTTCTTGTGTTGTACTTCACTCATCTGTTATTCATTCATTCTTTAATTACCCAATTAATGTAGTACAGGGTCATGGGGAGCCAGAAACAAGGCAGTGAAACTAATATTGTAAGGGGTGTCAGCCCTTCTTAGGCAGACAGTCATGAATGTGTGCATGTGAGCACACACACACACACACACACACACACACACACACACACACACACACACACACACACACACACACACACACACACCTGAGAACACTCCTTTAGAAGAATGTCTGTTCCATCTTTGGAGTCAATGAAGGATACTTGCAGTGCATCTACTTTGTTCAGTGTTCACACTTAAACTTACTCTAGCCAGGTCATGGCCTTCAAAAGAGGTATCCTGTAGGGACTACTGCCCTAGATCTTTCTTTTTTTTTTTGTTTTTTATTTTTTAACCAAGCCATGTCTTTAGGATGTGGGAGGAAGCCAGAGTAGCTGGGAAAACTCCACCTCGATGCAGAGAACATGCATAGATTACAGAGAAGTCACCCCAGCCAAGATCTGTAGTGAAGAACCAAGCATTGTAAAGCTACAGTGCTAACTTAAGCACCTTCATGGGCCTTCTTAATTCACACCTCTATGCTAACCTTCTCTGCAACTGCAAAGACCTCCCCTTGAAGTCTCACTACTCCATATAAGTGACCCGCTGTATGCCTCCATTGCATACACTATATTCTCACCTGATATGTACTTTTTTGTAAATATTGCAAATAGGGGTTCTACTCCTGAGTATCTTATTTTTTGAGTATCTTATTGTTTTAAAAAATTGTTCTTGTACTTTGTTTCTCTTACCTTGTATACTAGTTTTTATTGCTATCTAAACCATGCATGCACTCTGTTAACTTCCTTGGAGCTTTTCTCCCCAGGACTCCACTGAAAACGGACACTTTGTGTCCAGTTGGATTTATCCTGGTAAAATAATGTTAAAATAAATAAATACATAATAATAAATAATCTGCATGTTGCTCTAATTGTTTTATTATAAAAATGTAAAAAAAAATTATATAAGCATTAGTGAGTCAGGGCTGCTGACCCCATCTCAACCATGGGGGCTTCCACATCTCTTAACTACCCTTACCAATGACTAATATAGACTATTACTTTAAATGTGTATGAACTACAGAAATGTTAGTTTAAGTGGTAGGTTAAGGGGGAGGCAGCTCTGCCATGCAAATATTTCACATATTTTTGCTTTGTTTTAGAGTTACAGTAAGTATCTTTTGAACACATAATATATTTTAATAAGGTAAAGGCTGTGTAGTTGGTATATGTCTGTGATTTGCTATAACTGATTTCAGTAAATTAGAAATTAAGCAGTGATCTACTTTTGTTACTACATTAATCTGTGTTATTTATTTTTGTATCTGTTTGAAATGAAACCAATGTTATGTTTTTCAAATGTGCATGTACAGCATGAGTAGTCTGGGATTGTTGCATCAGCAAGTAGGCAGGGTTTGCTACTGGGCATTATGTTGTGTATTGAATTGGGCAACAGTCAAGACTGAATGAGCTGGCTGCTTGTATAACAAATACGCAGGAAAGAGTAGAGACTACCTAGTTGGTAGCACATCACTTTTATATGTAACAATTTAATTTATTTTGATTATGATACAAAGAGTTGCTAATAAATATCCAGTGGATGCAGTTTTCCCACCACACAAGTTCGTAGCTAGTCTGTCTTCTGTATATTGTGCTCTCCAGTCAACAAGTAAGCTGTCAATAACTCATGTTTATGCATAGATAGTCCAGGATTTACTCATAACTGGATTAGTTTGAGCAAAAGGCTAAAGCCCAAGTGATGAAACAAAGCTAGCTATAGGCAAATCCTGTGTTACTCACAGCGAGATATAAGTTTGATGATGCACAATCACATTAGTTGAAAAATAAATTTCTTACAGTCACTGATTTTTTGTGAAAGGTATGCCAGCAAATTGCACCCAAATTTGAATGAAGTTGTGAGCACAGACTCTAGGTGGGCATATTGTGGGAAGAGTTTCATAGACCATCCACTTTAGTCATCATCTGTAGTGTACAGTACCTTCTTGACAGAAGAACACGCATCCCAGACTGTGCATCTTGTTGGGGCTAGTCATTCAGTGGTTAAAAAATTGACTGGTAGTGATTTGGTCATGTTGACCAATGTCGCCAAAAATGCGCTTGGGTATTTGCCAATACTAAGTGAGTTTAAGACCTGACCTACTCAGACCTATGCTAAGGACCCATGCTAATGGTTGGAGGGGTCTTTGTGTGTCTGTTGGCCAGTGTGTACCTAATATAAAGCCCTGCACCCCAGGAACAATAATCTACTGGCAGGCTGCTGTCTAATTGCCAAACCTGGGCTACCTGAGATAGCTGTACTGAGTGAAAGTTGGGCTCAGAATCCAGCCGACCTGCTAAAATAAACTTAAAGATTTCAACATTGAACATAGGTTCACTGACATGTTGTAGACTGGAAGTGGATAATATGATGGTAAGTATGAAACTGGGTGTCCTGTTTGTCCAGGAAACAAGGTGGAAGGGCAGTACAGCAGACTTCCATGGCTTGGGATCCAGAGTCTACTACTCAGCAGAGAACAGTCAAGAAGTGATGTGGGAATTGTGTTAAAAAAGAGTCTTCAGATGATAGTGAGAGATGTCATCAGAATTAGTGACAGACTTATGGCAGTTACACTCAGATGTAAAGATAGGGCAGTATTCATAATCTTGGCCTGTATCTCACAGTAGGGTTGTACTAGCAAGTAAAAGGGTGCATTCAGGCAGCAGTTGTAGGACCTACTAAAAAAGTGGGACAAAATGAGTCTGTGTTGATAATGGGAGACCTGAATGCTCTTATTGGAACAGATAGAACAGGATATGAGGACTCCCTGGATAAACATGGGCTGGACAACTTGAATAAAGGAGAGGCCATTTTAAAGTTCCCTCTGGCAAATAGCTTGATGTTGGCCACCATGTGGTTCACCAAGAGAGAGAGTCACAAGATCGCTTATAAGTGGCCACCATGAAAAATTAAGGTAGACTTCCTACTAGTAAGGAAAGGGCATTGGAGTTGAATCAGAGATTGTAAAATCATTCCCAGCAAAACAGTAGGAACATAAAGAAAGCTTGTGGTGGAATGACATAGACCAGGAAGTAATAATCTGTGCACTGAAACCAATATATAAGAATTCAAAGATTTCAAAAGTGCAGCTCTGATAACGTTTTCTAGTCAAGTCTTGAACTGGACCAATTGATGGTATGGAGAGCTAGTCCAAGGGTAGAAAGTCGTAGAAAGAGTTTAGAGTGAGAGATTGTGTCAAAGGTTGTAGACAGGTCAAGAAATATAGAGGAAACAATATTGTTTGAGTTCCTTGCTTTATTTTCAGTGTCAATGGAGGCTATAAGAGCAGATGCTGTACTGTGCTGTGTGTGGGTTGAAAGTCATGCTGAGTGGAAGTAAGATGTTGGTGTTGAAAGAGATATTGGAGAAAGCTGTTTTTGGATACATTTATCTACGAATTTTAAGAGGGACATTTGATATTTCATTTGATTTCCCCCTTTGTGTAGGGGAATGTTATGGGATAATTTTAAGATTGAGGGAACATGTTCATCTTATATAATTGTATTGATAAGGATGTTCTGGGTGTGCTATGCTGTTAGCTAGTTTTAGGTATTCTGATGGCAGGTTGACAGCCGAGGTAGAGCATAATTTCAGCATTAAAAGTACTGTATTATTATATTGGTAGGTACTGGAGAAGTGAGTACTGTTATCTTGGGTTGTAGGTGAATATAAAGGAGCATTATGAGTTTTTTTGTAGTTAAGAGTATTTGAAGTAAGCGGTTGATAGTGATTGGTTTGTTTTTGGTTTAGGAGGCAATGCTTCCAAAGAAGTAAGTATTGAAATCTGTTGCAGTTTGCAGTAAGGCACTATTAGGGGATGGTCTGGGTTCTTTTTTGTACCTGGATTCAGTAAAGACTTAATTGAAGACCAGACTTTTTTCACTAAGTTTGTGGTTGGATTGGAGGTTTGTTTAGAATAGTTTCTAGTCAAGGTTAATTTGTGTTTTTTTTTTTATCCTGGTTACAGAGTTGCCTAAAGGTTTGAAAGTTATTAGTTGTTTTCTTGTTTTGCCAGTCTTTCCATTCTGTCTATCTACTATGCATAAGGTTTTTAGCTTGTCCTGAAAGCCAAGACAGTGGTTAGTTTTTATCATTCTGTTGCAGAGAGTGAGAGAAGTGAAGCTATTTAGAGTGTTTAGGAATATGGTGTTGAAATGTATGATGGTATCATTTAAAGGAAGAGTTTTTAGTATAGTCCAATTGATGGCTGTTAAAATGTTATACTAATATGGGCATATGCTGGGAGATGGGTATTTACAGCATCAGAAAGTGTAGCAGCAGCCAAAAATTTGTTGGGGTCAGAAACCAATATCCAGCTGAGAATTGTGCCTTTATCATATGTTTTGTTGTATCTAATGAGGAAATTATCTCATCAATACCAGCCTGGACCCAGTGTTACACATCCATGGTGGGTCTGTCAGCATTCCCATAACTTTAGTGATGCTGGAGTCAGTCGAGGATCCTAAGGGTGTCTTTAGGGGCTCAACCATCTGTACTCCCATCTGGCTTTTTTTTTTTATTTTATATGCCCTATCCACTTTTCCCTTTCCACTACCCTTATGCTCACTGGTTGCATCCAATGGCATCTCCCCTCTTAGAACCACTTCTCTCCTTTTAGGGAGCATCACCAGGAAGTGCCCTTCCCCTGGATGGGCAGATCCATCCCTCTCTGCTACTCCATCAGTTGTCCAAGTCACTGATTGAATCAGGGTCAGCCGTGCTGCAGCTAGGGGTTTATCCCTTGTCAGTGGAGTTCAGTATTTTTAACATGGAATTTAAGACTGGTTTCAATGATCGCTAAGATGCCTGGGGTGTGGAGAGAGAGATCCAGGCTTGTAGTTTAGTGAGTTTATTGCATATGCTATGCAAGTTTAAAATTATGAGATTTAATTTTTTTGGGTAACCTTTGGATGTGGGAGGGTGAGAATGAGAGATTGCATTAGATACCTGTTGAGGGAGGTGAAGAGAGAGAAATTGAATAACTTTAGTGAACTGATTTTGTGTTTTTTTCTTGGGGCTTGGATTAGGATGGATGTTTCCACTAGGGTTCAGTGGTTTAAGAAGTGATGGAGTGGTGTTTTAAATTAAGCCATTTGAATGTATGATTAGTTATTATGCCAAGTTTTTGGAGAATGGGATTGTAATTCAGATAATTAATGTTAAATAGGTCAGTGTTTGTGTAGTGATACAGGTATGGTTATATGAGGTGATGATAGGGAGTTCAATTTTGTTCTGGATTGTGTGTGCTTGTGGGAGAAATAAAACTAGTTGGAAAGAGCGAGATTAGGACATAAGATGGTGTAGCAGTGACAGGAAGAGAAATGAAGGTAATGCAGGTGTTCATTTTGGGAAGGGCAATAGTAAGGCAAGAGAGCTGATAAAAGATAAATAAGTATGGTAAGTTATGGCGAAGTAAACTGTAGAATGCACTCTGGTAGATATTTGTATAATGAGAGGATGGAGGGTGTGGTAGGGAAGATAAATGTTATTGTTGGATAAGTGGATAATGTGTTAGGTAACTAAAAGGAAGACTGCTGCACAAGATTGAAGTTGATTGGCTAAGTATGATTATGTGGGTGGAGATGGATAATATGAAAGTAAAAGTGGTGGAGTGTGAGTGGAAATTGAGGGGTGGGGGTAGGGTATGGGAGCAGAATAAGAGAGACAGACATAAGCCAGGTGTGTTCATGAGTGTCAGAAATAATTATTTTCATCAACCAACTGCTAGGTAAGTCTTACCAATGTAATTATATAGAAAAATAGCAGAACAGTCAGCAGCTATAAATGACTTGAATGCACTTTTGTCAGAGTTCAGTTTGAGAAGTGAAAGAGTTGGATGTATGACTTATAGACCACAGAGAGATGCAAGGAGAAAGCTGTGTCCCCACTGTGAAAATAGTTGGTTGCCTTCACTTCCTTGTTATTTGAGAAAAATGAACAGTAAATCTCTTAAACTTAGAAATAAAAGCAGCAGTAGTAAACACTCCAAAACTTCCGATGTTAATTCTTGTTTCATAAAAGTACTGAAGAAAAACTTGAGCAGAGTTAGTCGCTGGAAGATTTTATTTACGGTAAGCATCTTTGTCCACCAACTGGCCTTCTTCAGATCAACTTTCCAATAACCGCTTTACCCCTGGAAAACTAAATATATGCTTAATGAAAACAAAGGGCCATATATCATGATTGTAAACTCATGCATAGTAATGAGTCAAAACAGAGAGTAACTTATGATAGGCTAGCCTACCAGAATAAGCAAACCTGATGTAAACAAAAGCCACCTTACAGCCCCACCAGTGACGGGTCACAAAAAAGGGCCAAAAAACTGAGGTCAGTCCTGAACCTCAGACCTGCTGAGATACATTTTCTATGTTGATGATACAAAAAAAAAAACACATGCCTATGTTAAAATTTAGTCACCACACATCCTGACCACAGGGGAACACAATACAAGTCAGGTAAATCAAGTGGCAAAAATGAACATAACCAATCCAAATGGAGAAAGGTACAGAAAGTAAAGTAGAAAATAAAATAACCAAACTTTTAAATGTATGTTTGAGGTCCACAATCCAGACCAAGACTGGAGTCCAGATAATGGCCAGTCCTTGCAACTAATACTCCAACAGTTAGAGCCAAAAACATTTAGTCGGGAAAAAAAGTAAAATTAAAAAGGGCCAATGCTGAAGCAGTAGACAATGGTAACCATACAAAACCAAAACAAGGAGGTCAGTCTAAATGGAATCAGATGGACAATGGAACCAGTCCCTAAACTACCTAAAACTCAATAGTACAATCCAAACTAAAATAAGAAAAACTTCTTAAGCAAAGTCCAAATAAACTGGAGTGCAGAACTAGTAATTAAGTCCTACTCTGTCTCCAGACAAAAACAAGGTGCAACAAAACTCCCTTCACTAAAACCATTTAGCACCAAGGTAACAATAAGACCCTAGTATAAACCAAAAAGGAACAAAGGACAAAATAATGTGAGAGCCAAAGTGAAGACAAGGTGTGTGCCCATAGCTTCATCAGAACACTAATAAAATAAAATGAGTAAAGTAAAATAAGAGTAAGTTATTAGAGAAATGTAATGTGCACAAATGAAGCAAAATTAAACAAATAGAAAAACACATATTAGTAGAATATGTCAAGAATATCACAAAATATCGAATGTCTAGAATATCACAAAATGTAAAAAAAAAACTATAACAAAATAATTACAAAACACTAAACCATATTTATGTAGGGGGGCTGTGCCCCTCACATCCCTCCCTACATAAATATACTAACTCCGAGATCGCACTACAGTGGGGAAAAGGATATATTCCCTTTTCCCCACTGTAATGAGATTCAGCGAATCAGCTTTCGCGAAAGTGCACTTACGATGTAGTACACTTTTGTGGAAGTGGGCTCTGCCTTCTGTTTGTCAATGAAGTGTACTTTCGACAAACAGGAGACCCAGATATATATATATATATATATATATATATATATATATATATATATATATACATACATACACACACACACACACACACACACGCACAGTATTTGATAGCACAGAGGTAATATGGGTGCATACGGTACGAGAAAAGCATAGACAGCACAGTCCATAACATACAGTACAGAAAAAAAAAACTTTGCAGGGAATATAAAAAAACAAAAATGTGTGAAAACATTTTACTTTTTAATTCATAAACAGAGCATGAGATAAAGTTACTTCCTGCACTGAATTGTGTATACTGTCTTGTGTCCTGTGACTTATAGTAATATATGTTACTTTATTGCCATGCTTGTTAACAAATGTTTTTTTTTTTTCCTTTTGGTTTTGTGCCCCTACAGTTGAAAAAGGATCATGAAACAAGTTTACTTTCTCAGGAAACAAATGTATAAACAAACAAACAAGCATGCAAGCAAACAATTAAATAAATGTGGAAGTCATGTAAATAAATAATATATAATATCCAGTTCTGAACTTTGGATCAAGTGTATGAATAGGAAGAAAGAGCAGAAGCATTGACATATGAAAGCGCATCTGTTGGCAAATACAAATTTAACAGCTTGGGTTAAAGTACATATACATAGCCAAAATTATCAAGTTTTTCTAAAGTATAAAAAGAAAAAAGGAACCTTAAAAAAACAGCTTACAAGTTTAGATCACATTGTAGTAAACAGAGCATCAAAGTACAGATTAAGTATTTACATATGAGCATATTTACATTAAAATAAATAAAATTAAGTGTTGAATCTGGTATCTATTGGAATGCAGTTCATATCTGGATATGAACATACACACACACACACACACACTAAAGATTATTAACGTAAAGCTATAATTAAATGAATGGTATCTTAAATATAATTATAAATAAATAAGTACAGTATTTAGTAAGAAACTAATCAGAACATTGCCTACACCTTGCCATAATCTTTTGAACCTTTCTAGAAGTTTCTTCTGTTTTAAGTGCCAGAGTAAGGCTGAATCAGTACAGGTACTAGACATATGCCCTGCAATGACTTCCCACAATAAAGAAGAAATATGAAAGAAGAGAAGTTATTAGGAATGGCCATAATTATTAAATTATTAGGAATGGCCATAATTATTTCTTAAGCAGCTATAACAGTAGTATGTATTCATGTAGTATTAATACAGAGGTGATGTAGGTTATTACTATTTAAAGTGATATTTAATGTATTTAAACTCCTGTCTGTTCCCAAACCTATTAAAAGTTCATGGTAAAGCCTCTATAAACAAAACTTGGAACTCACTACCTTTGGCCATCAGAACAAACCTTAACTTTAATGCTTTTAAGCATTTCTAAAAGACTTTCTTCTTAACTCCTGCCTCTGCTTTTGCTTCTCTCTAGGCTGATTTTTTCCTACATTTGTATAATAATAACATCTCAGAAGTTTTACCACATTTCTAATATCTACTTTTTATTTTACTGCACATCCACAGTTTTTATGTATGGCTAGACAAACATCCTTCTTAACATCTCCTATCTGTCTCCTTTATTTCAGACTCACTATGAATATAAAAATGTTTTGTTCAAATATGTTTGAAATGTAAAATGCCTTTTGCAATACCTTTGTACTATATAATTGTAGAATGCTTTTTGTAATGTAACCTGAAGCTTTTCTAAGGAAGAACAAACCTGCCTGGTGGACAACTGCCATTAACAGGCTTTACAATAAGAGGAAGAAATTGCTATTTAAGAGAGAGGGAGTGAGCCCTAAACTGCAAACACTCCCTCCATAGCTTAACCGAGCAATTGACACTTCTTGTGAAGTCCTCCAGAGCAAACTATGAATCCAAAATAGCTTCCTCAACTAAAGACAACCATAAGGCATTCTTTACTTATATCAGTAACCTAAAAGGAAAGGCCCAGATTTGTGCTGGTCTGGTAGTTAATGATGCCACATAATACTAAGCCTGTGGATGTAGCGAACCTGTTGGCTGACAGGTTTTATGAAAACTTCACTCCCCTGTCCCTGCCCCACATACCCTATGACATCCCTACCACCTGTCCCCTACCTTGTATCTCTAAAGATTAGGTCATATATGCCCCCTCTCTAATGCCAAAAAACATCATCTGTGGGACCTAATAACACCCTAGGATGTGTCTTACATGGGCTCCAACAAGAACTAGCAACACCATTGGGTACTCTTTTCAGTTATAGTCTAAGCACTGGTGTCATCCCAGCTGAATGGCCACAGTTATTCCCTTGCACTTAGGTGGTGCATCCACTGACCCAGAGAACTATTAACCCATTAGCCTGACTAGCCTTATCTGCAGGACCATGGAGCAAATCATCATGGACCTTATCAGCAATGATATATGTAATCTCCAAACACTTCACCCTACTCAGTTTGGATTTGTCAAAGGGAGATCATGCCTGTTAAACCTGATGGACTTCTTCAAGACAGTCACCAAGGCCCTGGATGAGGGGAAATCTGGTTATGTAGCCTACCTAAACTTAGCCAAGGCTTTTGACACTATTCCTCACTCAGGAATCATTGACAAACTCACCCAGCTAGGTGTCAATCCTTATATCGTTAGATGGGTCACTAACTGACTCACTGATAGAACCTATATAGTCAAAATAGGGGAATCCACCTCCAGCAGCATACCTGTAACCAGTGGTGTTCCACAAGGATCAGTCCTGGGACCTCTATTGTTTGGAATCTATTTCTCCAAAGTACAAGTAAAAACTAAAGGTCTGTGGCTGACAAAGTTTGCTAATGACTGGAAACTGGGAGCGGTCATATAATTTCCAAAATGACGTCAACATCCTACAAAAGGGTCTTATACAAGCAATTGATTGGTGCCAAACTCAATGCAAAAAAAATCTATTATCCCTTTTGGTAAGGGCAATGTTCTAGCTAGCTACCACATCAGTAGCAACACCTTAAGTACACACTCAGTGGTGAGAGACCTGGCCACACAGATTGGCAGTAACCTTACCTTTGACCACCATGTCTCCACAGTGGTAAGAAGGGCATTCTATATTGCTCATCTCATAAGTAAGGTTATTTTCTCCAGAAAAAAAAAGAAGTTATAACCCCCCTGTACTCTTCAGTCATTAGGGCAATAACTGAATACAACGCCCCTTTTGGTATGTACTTTTCCAAGCACCTGCAGCAATTGGAAAGACCACAAAGGTTCCTCACAAGGAAAATTCAAGGTCTTCAGCATCTGTCCCATGTGGATCATTTGAAATCACTGCCACTTTATTCTGTTTCATTCAGACTACTCAGAGGCGATCCCTGCCTTCGATAAAAGGCAGTCTCTCACCCTGCTTTATTGGAAATGCTGCATCTCTGTAAGTCAAATGGTACATGAGTTACTCACTCTAAAGACCTTAACCTGGTATATGACATTAGTAGAACCTGCTGAAGGGACAGATTTGTCTCACAGAGGTTACCACACCTTTGGAACAGACTCCCACTTCATGTCAGAGAACCTCATTGGCCCTCTTTAAATGCAGTCTAGACGATTGGATGGGTAACCGTAAATTCACCCCAGGGGTTCCACCTGTGTCCCTCTTGTACAGGGGTAATAGGTGCTGATTGTGGAAACAAGGGTAGAACTTGGCTAGGTGTATAAGGGCCCTAGTAATGTCTTATGATCCTAAAACTAAACATCTAAGAAGTCAACTATACACTAAAAAATGTAGGACTAAAACATTCTATAAATTGTGAAAAAAATGCAAATGAATATGTGTATGTTGTTACAGAATAAGTAATAAGCAAAAAAAAAAAAAAACATAAAAAATAAAGGTATAAAAAATGCCTGAGAAAAGTGGAGATCAGAGCAAATATGACATCATAACCATTAATAAAACAATCTGCAGTCAGGTTTCTTAAGCTAAAGAATGCATGTAATCAAACTAGCAGAATAAAGTTGAGGTGGGTTATAGGCATTAAGGCGAATTTGTTATTCTAGCTCCTCCTTTTCCAGAATGGCATTACAGTTTCCCTCTAGCAGACCGGTCGTGAGCATGTCCAGAATGTGAAAAGTGAAAAACGAATGACCTGGGGATTCAGTGCTGTACTTTGCAAGAAGATTCTTGCTTAGTCTATTTCCAGTTTCAGATATGTGTTGGGCTGTCTTCCTTTTAAAGTTAAAAACAGTCTTCCCAATATAAAACATTGACACTTGGAGCACTGGGCTCTTCATAAAATCTTTTCCACGTTGCATTTCCAGGCCACCTTGCTTTTATATTTCTTATTTCTGCAGGGGCAGATGAAAAAAAATCCTTGCAGCTCATGAACTCACAAAGGTACAGAAAGGGGGGGTCGATATTTAACATTACAAAACCTTTCCACGGTGTCCGTTTTGAAACTCCCTTCTAAGTAAAATCTAACGCTCCTGACTTTTTTTAAAACAAAAGGAGGACCAAGGTCCAAAATCTTGTCCACCAGTCTATTACTAGACATAATGGACCAGTTGTCACAAATTATCCTTTTTATATCATGGGCATCTTTACTGAAAGTCAGTGTCAAACTTCTTTTCACTTTTTCTTTCCTTTGGTCAGTGTAGGGAGTTCTGAAATCACATAACAGTCTTTTTGGCGGTTCATGTAAGGAACCATCCTCCCTTGCCTTGATGTCCTTAATAGGATCAAAAATAGATCTGATGGTCTCACTTTCACATCCCCTCTCAAGAAAATCTCTGTGGAGGTCCTGCGGGTTCTTAAAAAAATTTGCTGTTTCTCTGGGCACAAGAGCAATTCACATACCTTGTGACTTTATCACATTATTCGTTATGTGTGGGTGCATGCTGCTGGCATGAAACAGTAAGTTTACCGGGGTGAGTTTGCAAAATAAATCATTTGTAAAGTTCTTGTGACTATGCATGCTTATAAACAGTGAGATCCAGAAAACTAAATGTATGGTAATGGTGACGAGTAGTACATTTTTAAAAATCAGTCAGTTGTCCAGTGTGTACAAATAACTTCTTCAGAGCTTCCACGGACACTTCCCATGCAATAAGAATATTGTAAATAAATCTAAGGTAACATTTGATGAAGCACCAGAACTCTTTAAGTTACAAACTGTTTTACTCTCTCACTTAGTTAAAGATGTATTAGCTAGGCTAGGGGCCATAGCTAATCCCATTGCATTGCCACATTTTTGTTTTGTAAATACTACCATTAAAGCCAAAAAAAATGTTGTTTAGCACCAAATGTAGTATGTTAGAAGTTTCAAGGTATTTCTCACATCCTTAATGCAGTTCTCATGAGGCAGAGCAGTGTAGAGCGTCTCTGCTTCAGTAGTCACCAAAAATCTAATCCAGACATTACAGGAACATATGTAATTTCCTTAGAAAATCAAGAGTAACAAAACAAAAGAGTTAGCCCTGCTAGCCAAAGATTTAATGCAATATTGCAGAAAAATTATCCCTGGTACAGTGATGCCACCTTCACAAGATATCTGTGCCGGGAGTCCTTAAAATTCTTGTGAGGCTTAGGAGTCGCAAAAAACTAGGTAGCTTTGGGTGGACTACTGCTAAAAAAAATCATACAGTCTTCTATTGATAATGTCATCCTCTTAAAACTGCTGCAGGGTGTCACATATGTTCTTGTAATTGGAAGTAATCTTAGTGGTGACTGAGCATTCCTTCGATCTTTTGAACATATTTGTCTCTGTCAGTAACAAAAAGGCTTCCTTACTTTTCATCTTTCATGAGCCAATGTAATTTATGTCAGCTCATGCCTCAGGGTTTTAATTTCATCTTGACTCAGTTTGCAAAACTTCTTGTGGCATGGTCTGCTGAGGGCTCTTCTGATGTCTGTCTCTTTTACATTTACTCTCAAAAGCTCTTATCAGATTAATAGTAGGGCAAAAATCACTTTTTTTTTTGTTCAGTTGTACACTGTTCTTGTTATTGAAGATGTTTTTCACTTTATCGTGAAAAAATACTTGCAGATTCAGTTTCCACGCATATGGCTTTAAGTCAATGAAAGTCGTGTTTTTTTCCAGGACATTTCTTTTTGCAATAGATAGGAGTTTAGAAATGTGGTTCCAAACCTTAGTTTGGAGTTTGCAAAAAGTCTGGTAAAAGGTCTGAAGCTGCTTCAGATCTCTCTTCCCTTGGTAGGATTGATTCCCTGAAGGGTAAAGGAAATATTTTTTCTAGATCAGCAAGTTGGATTTATCAGTATGCGTTAGTCTTCACTGAACAGTAGCAGTACATTTAAATGCTACATTTTTTGAAGGAGGGCAAGCTGCTCATGGGTAAGAAAGCCATACCTTTCAAGATATAATGGCTTTAACAAGTCTGAATTACATTAAGACATAAAGTGTCCTTTCCCTTTAGCAGTAGCACTGGCTGCAACCTCAGTGATGCAGATGTTTTTTGCAGCTTACCTAGTGGTACCCAGAGATGTGACTCTATTTGCTGTCTGCACAGAAATTTTTTTTTTTGGAGCTGCAAACCCACCTAACAGAAGAAAAATAATCATATGCAGAATGACTGGCAAACAAATGACTTTCAATACTGTGTAGAAGGGACAGTCTTGCAAGACTGTTAATGAAAAAAAAACTGGCAGAACCCACACTGTACAGTTGACAGGTATACAGAGTTGGATGAATGTGAACATAACCAGTTGTGGTGAACAGGGCTCAGTGTTTGGTTCTCTTTTGTTAAGTAATCATTTGTCTGACCTTCAGACCAAAAAACAAGACCTCTGGCTAACTAAGTTTGCTATAGACGTCAAATTGGTAGTCCTTATCAAATCCACTTCTGATTCACAAGCTCTCCAGGAAGTACTTAAACTAGGAAATACCTGGTTTGCTAAATGTGGGTTCAGATTGCATGCTAAAAAGTGCAACATTGTAACATTTGTAAGACAGTCCCTCCTCCTAGCATACAGCATAGATGATAGCCTACTTCAAGAATGTACTTAGTGACCTTGGGATTTGGGTTGATAGCTCCCTCTCCTTTAATCACTATGTTACAACAGTAGTAAGGGAAATCATTGTTTAATGCAGCTAATTGTCAAAGGAATTTCAGCCAGACTAAAGAGGTCATTGTCCCTTTTGATTCAACACTGATCAGACCAGTTATTGAATAAATACCCCCCCCCCCCCCGGGGTGTACACCACTAGGCATATTAAACCATTCTAAAGACCCAAAGGTTTCTAACTAAAAGGATCACAGACTTAAAAACCCTAAGCTACCAGAAAGGACTAGAAATATTATTTCTGTATTCAGTGTCTCACAGGAGATGTGTGCCTTGCCATCTGTACAGTTAGTGATCCAGTGGTCGTCGTCCTCCTCTACTGTCATATTTTAAACAGTCCCAGAAATACCAGAACCAGGAATCTAAATCTTCATCAGCAAATTGATAAAACAAGGTGGAGAGACAGTTTTATTTCTCAGTTCTTCTACCACCTCTTATAGTGACTCCTCCTGCAGATCAAACAGTGTGATATACTATCTGCTGGATGGCAATTCATAAATTCATCCCTGGATTGACTGGCTTAACATTCCTACAGTAGGGATGTACAATTTACGCGTGGCAGTTGCAAGACTCAATTGCCTTGAATTTTCCTGTCATTCCTGTGATTTTGGAAAGTTACTCTGCAGATGGCACAAAGAAATTCAGTCATGTTGCAAGGCAAGGACAGAAATATAAAGAAAATAGTCATCAGACTCCATTTATACGGGATGCCAGCAGCAGCAGCAGTCTATTCATCAGTCCAGAGAATATCAAAGGCAGATGAAAGGAGTACTTCCAGTTGCTTCTGAATAAAGAAAACTCTGCAGTTTTGTACTGTCCCATGTATAGCCTATGATGAAAGAAGAATAACCCACCCTAGAAGTAAGAATAGCACCAAGGGAAATTAAGTCATGAAAAGCAGCAGACTCGCATGTAGTCATGTCAGATATGATCAAAATGCTGGGTGAGTTAAATCATACAGAGTATTATATTCATAAAATAGCAGGGAGTAGTCTAAGAACTAAACCAGCATGGGAATGGAGAAAAGAGATTCTGCTGATAGGGATGAGTGTGGTTAAGGATACAGATAATAGGAAAGAGGGAGCTGAAATTTATTGGAGAAAACTGGCAAAGGAACCAAGGTATTGGGAGCAAATAACTAGAAAGGGAAAGGTAATAGAGTAGGAAGAGGCCAAGAATTTATTTAGAGTGTAGGTTAGAGATTGCCTTCCCCATCAGGGACTGATATCAGAGTATAGGCAAAGAGAAAGAAATAGGGGGATCCTAAATGAAAGACCAGCACTGGTAGAGTTTTTAATATAATCTAGAACAGAAGCTGCCTTTAAGAAAGGAATAATTAAAAGAGTGTATAAAATATTACATGATAATTATAAGAATCAATCAGAGGATCTTAGAAAGGATTGGGAAGAGAGATTGGATAGTCAATTCACAAAGTGACCAAATATGCAACAAAGTCTAGAAGATTTAGGATCTTTGCCTGGAAGTATTTAGATAGGTATTTTTATACCCCAAGTAGACTCCAAAGAATTTTTCCTCAGGTGGCTAGCAAATGTTGGAGGTGTGACAGGCAAGAAAGAGGTGGCTGGGAACATATTTTTTGGGAGTGTAATGAGATGACAGACTTTAGGGATTCCCTGCAGACCACTCTGTCAGAGATGCTGGGTGAGTGGATTGGATTGACTGGGGAGATTATTTTTTTTGAGATATGATGCAGAATTGGAATTGTCTAGACATAGTAAAGCTCTGCTGAGTCTAATTATGGTGGCTGCCAAGACAGCAATTACTAGAAAATGGAACTCAAAAAGAGAAAGAGCAAACTACATAGGAAAAAATGGGAATTGTGGGAACAGTATATGCAGAGAAGGAACAAGGTTTAAGAGGCAGGATTTGAATGAGCCATATGATGCTTAACTGACAATGACTGGATAGATTATAAGTGATGTATAATGTTTGCAACTACAGTTGTTTCAATGGTGTCTGTGATGTATAAAGTTTGCAACTAAAATGATGCCAATGTTGTTTGCTTTTCATTTACATAAATGTAAGATTGTGTATGTCATAAGTGATAATTTAATAAGGATGTTTGATTGGAAAGAATGCTGGGTGAGTTGGAGGGGAAATGGCTCCTCAGGCTATAGTCATCAAGGTATGAAGAGAAAGGCATATCCAGATGACTGGAGAATAAGCAGTTTAGTGCCAGTGTACAAGAGCAAAGTGGACATCCACAACTGTGAGCACTGCAGATGCATCAAACTGCTGTCACATTACATGAAGGTTCTGGAGAGTGTCACTGATAAACAATTGCATAGAGTAGCAGAAAGTAAGATAGGAGATGAGCAGTTCTCATTCTGATCGTGATACAAGTTTAAAGTGAGACAGATAATGCAGAAGCTAGAAATGAGGAAAAGAGTCCATTCCTAGACTTGGAGAAAGCATACGACAAGCTTCCAAGAAAGCTGATTTCAGCAGTAATGTAGTTTGAAGCCCTTGATACATTGGTAGAATTAGTGCAGGCAGTTTACAAGGACCCAGTGGCACAAATACAAGCAGTTTTTGGACTGAGAGAGACATTTGCAGTGGAAATGGATGTGCTTCAGTGTTCAGTTCTGAGCCCAGTGCTGTTGATACTAATGATGGATTATATTAGCAAACAAGACAGATCAGCGAAGTTACTGTATGCACTTAAAAGTGGCACTGTAAGCAGACTATGAGCAGGAAATTCAACAAATGATAGACTGGAATGCAAAACTGAAGACACATGGCATGAAACTGAGTTCAGACAAAATGCCCGTCATGGCAGTAAGTGGAAGAAATTAGAAGAAGCTGAAAACTGAGATAGTAGGGAAAGTAGTGGAACAGTTTACCAGCTTCAGGTATTTGGGGCTGGTTGAGGAATAGGGAAGTATGAATGAGGAGGTCAGATCCAGAATCTGAGGAGCTGCAGCCAGCTGGCACAGAGTGGCAGGGGGAGTGTGTGACAGAAGAATGCCAAAGAAGCTGAGAAACAAGGCGTACAAAACAGTGGTGTGACTAGTGTTTCTGTATAGCACAGAATCCCAGGCAATGAAAGCACAGCTATTGACAAAGCCTGATGTGCTGGAGATGCAAGACAGGTGGTGGGGTGCACACTGTGGAAATCACGCCTTCTGCCACCATAATGCTCCCAGACATGAAAAGCTGTCCCACATCCTGATCATCTCACAGATCTCTATCCCATTGTTCTCATTCGACCTATGTTGCTCTTTCCATTTTCTGTTGTTTGATCCATCACGTTTTCCATTTATATTGGATACGTTTGTTTTCAGATTTATGTCTGTAAATATATCTTTTCTTAACCTAGCAAGGCCATTCTGCTTGAAGTTTAATTTTTGACCAGTTAAGAAAATGCCAAATTAATGGCAAATCTAAGGGTAATTAAGAGAAGAAACAGCTAGAACTTAAATTGCGTTTAGATGCCTTACTCAGTGACAGAAAAAAATCAAACTTGGCTCACTGTCATTTTCTGATGTAGCTTGACAATCTTTCAGAAGCACTGATTTCCCACCTGGTAGTGTTTAGATTCCAGAGAGACAAAGAAGTAAACATTCTGATCACACACCTATTTTTAGATACTGCAGGAACACAAACAATGAATGTTTTATGTTTTAGCTGTCCCAGAATTAAAAAAGGCAAGAAATTGAGAGTCTTGAATTCTGTATATCATCTGTCCAAATGTTGTGCACTAACTGTAAATTAGATCACATCAAATTCTATTTATAAACCAGATCAAATGAAACCAATCTGAAAAATCCACCTATCCAAATTGCTGTTTAACTTTTTTCTAGGATACCACAATGTGAACTGGCAAATAACAGTTGTAAATCAACAAACTACTAAACACTGATGTAAAAATCACCTAGTTTTATAGCTGTCCTCAGTTCTGTAGTTAAAGACGCTTTGATCATCTTTCTACAGTAGTACCTTAAATATGCCTTTAAATGAATATTAGTAATAAAGACTTCGGTCTAGAGATTTAAATTCACTTCTGAAATTAGTAACTGCAGAAGGGTTGATGTTCATCTTATTACCCTGCTGCAGTCATCACACTTGGGTTATCCTGTCGTCAGGCGGTCCCGCAGTCGGCCGGATTTCCATAGTCTTGGTCCGACGTCGGTTGCTATCGCCTCATCCCTGACGTCAGTGCGCCAGGGGTACATATATTGCAACCGACGCCATTTTCTTCAGTCTTTCTTGCTGCGCAGTGCCCGAAGCAGAAGCAGTTCCCAAGTGCCGGTCGGCCGACTCCTGAGATAATTCGAATTTCGGACCGAAGTCTTCTATAAAGCTAAGTACCCCGTTGGGGAAACTTTTCTTGCCTCAGACCGATGTCAGAAAAAGTTAACAATTCTATTTCTTGTGGGAAGCAAATACCTCATAAGGATTTTCATTCTTATTGTATTCCTTGCCTAGGCCCTGACCACGACGTCACTTCTTGTCGTTTTTGTGCTAGATTTAATAAACGTACTATTAAAAGACGATTTGATTTTGCACGACACTTTTTTGGTAGAAAATTTAACTATAACATGCCGTCGGAGCTACCGACTACCGGCGTGCACAAAAAATGCAGGGACAAGGACCGACAGCCCAGGCCTAAGCCCGATTCCGAGGCCTCGGTTGATCCGGTCTCCGGTTCTCAGGTTATCAGTGAGGCTCCGACGCAGCCTCTGACCACCGCAGTTCTGGAACCCGATACCGCTACAGATATTTTGTCGGAATGTACTAGGCCGACGCAGCCCTTTACTTCAGGCCCTACCGACGATTTACCTTCCAAGGACGTCGGTACTTCTGAAATGCCATCGGTTTCTGAAGGCGTTTTCAGACCGACGACTCTTACAGTCAAAACTTTTTCCAGGTCGAAGACTCCTCCTAAATCAAAAAAGGCTTCACTTCAGTCACCTGTTCAAGGCCCTATGCCTAAGAAACAGATGCTCAAAATGGCAGAAGATTTGATTTCTCTTATCAGGGGTTCACAGACTCCTTCTGACAAAAGGCCTAGACAAGAGGAAGAATCTGTTTCCTCTGAACAACTGTCTATTTCCTTGGATTCCTCTGGGGACCAAGACTATTCCTTCTCTCCTTATGAAGATTCTGATGCTGAGGAATCTATTCCCTCAGCTTCCCCTCCAGAAGATTGCTCTTTTGGGGAAACTTTACACACTATGAGGGAACATTTTCACTGGGAAGGTCAGGATTACTCTGATTCCAAGAAAAGGCTGAGAGAGTTTCTTTTACTCCCCCAATACAGACCTGTAGCCATCCCTCCTGTTTTGAACATTGTGGATGATGTCTACTTAGAATCCAGTTTCAACCCTGACTCTCTTCCTCCTGCCCCGGCCAAGCCTGACAGATACTACAGAGTACCTGATTCCCACAAATTCCTTTACAAAAGCCCAATAGCTGACCCATCTCCCAGGGTCCCAAGGGGGCAAAGGCTTCCATGTCTAAAAATCCAGTACCTTCTGAAAGGGATTCAAGAGCACTAGACAGATGGGGGAAAAAGGTTTACACCTCGGCCACTCTAGCTATGAGAGCACTAAACTGTCAATTTCATATGCTTAAGTATCAGCAATTTCTGATCTCTCAGTTAAAACAAAAGATAACCACCTTACCTCAACAATCTGAAATTAAAGAAGTACAGGATTTGTTGCACGCCACCGAGCAGGTGGGCAAACATACCTTACAATGTGGGTTTGATTCTTTAGAGGCCTCCTGCAGAGCAGCTGTCACTGGATCAGTTATACGTAAGCATGCCTGGTTAAAATAACAAAGTCTGCCTGATCATGTTAAAGCAAAACTATTAGATACTCCCTTACAGCAGGATGTTCTTTTTGGTGTTAAAGCAGAAGAAGTTTTAAAGAAAATGGAAGATAAGGCGAAGTCAATGCAGACAGTCAAAGATTTTCTACAAGTACAACCCCCTCGCTTCAGCAGAAACTGGCCAACAAAAACTTGGTCCTTTCCAGCCACTGACAGGCCTCAGAGGGGTAAATACTGACGCCCAAGGGGCAGAGGACAACCACAAGCTCAGTATAAGCCTCGCCAAAGCGGCACTCCAACCCAGAAGGGAGGAGAAGACAGGTCTCAACCTACCAGAAGGCAAACTCAATGACTTGCACCTCAGCTGGCCAAACAAAGCTCTTTTGTCAGCCCCCTTGGGGGGAAAACTAGCACTATTTTCAGACAACTGGCACATGGTCACAAAGGACAAATGGGTCCTAGACATAATTTTACGAGGATACAGATTCCACTTTCACACCTTGTCAATAAAAAGAGGAATGCCAAACCTGCCACAAAATCAAAGGGCAGAGGCTCAAAAACAAATTACAGCTCTCATGGCCATGAGAGCCATTCAAAGGGTACCAACTCAAGAGCAAGGCCGAGGATTTTACTCAAGACTCTTCCTTGTACCCAGGAAAGAAAATGCTTGGAGACCAATTCTGGACCTTTCTATTCTAAACACTTACTTACAAGTTCCCAAATTCAAGTTGCTAACACTACAGCAGCTACTTCCCATGTTGGGCAAGGAAGCATGGCTGGTAACGTTGGACCTCAAGGAGGCATACCTGCATGTCCCTATCAGACAAAGTTGCAGAAGATACCTCCGTTTCATTGCAGGTTCAACCCATTATCAATTCTCTGCACTGCCCTTTGGCTTATCTACTGCACCCAGAGTATTCACAAAATGCCTGGCACCAGTAATTGCATACTGCAGACAAAGAAGAATTCAAATATATCCATATCTGGACGACTGCCTCATCCAAGCAGAAAGAAAGGACATTCTCTTACAACATCTGGCTTTTGTGAAGCATCTACTAAATTGTCTGGGGTACACAGTAAACGAAAAGAAGTCAAAACTAGTACCCTCACAAAAAATGACATTCCTGCGTGCCAGCTTGGACACAATGGCCCAGAAGGCTCATCTTACACCAGACAAGCAATTACAACTGACTCAATATTTCAAGACAATGGCAACAAAGACCCAATTAACTGCAAGAAAAATTCTGCAGGCTTTGGGCTTCATGGCATTTTGCATTCTGATAATACCATTTGCGAAACTGCATATGAGGAAATTACGGTGGTACCTAAAAAGCGTATGGTCTCAACACAGCCACAGCTTGGACATAGTGATATCTCTCATTCCCTGCCTTCAACAGGAATTTCTATGGTGGGCACAGGCATGTCACCTCAACAAGGGTCTAAATGGATAGGCCATTGCATACGATTCTGCTATACCCATCATGGGAAACCAGTTCCTCCTACCATTAGATCCCACTCTGCCAGGGCAAAAGCTACCTCTACTGCCTTTCTCAGGGGAGTTCCTACCAAGGAAATTTTAGAAGCTGCAACTTGGAGTTTTGTACACACCTTCACCAAACACTATCACTTACCTCTTTATTCTAAATCCAGGGCAGGCTTCGCCACTGCAGTTCTGCAGGGCCTCATTGCCTCCACTAACCCTCTATGATGCCTCCACCATACCTTAGCTTTGGGACTCAACCCAAATGTGATGACTGCAGCAGGGTAACACGATGAACATAGTACAGTTTTGTACCTACCATAAATGTAGATGTTCGAGTGTTCACCCTGCTGCAGTCCAGGTTACCCTCCCTCCAACCCCTCTGATCTACTGGCTAAATCTTTGCTATGCCTTTCTGATGTATTTGCTTATAGCTGAAGGAATTTTGTGATTGTACAGTGATCACACCTTTTTGGTACTAATTTGGATCACCTTTTTGGGGGCACCTGACATCTGGGGCAAGAAAAACTGAAGAAAATGGCGTCGGTTGCAATATATGTACCCCCTGGCGCACTGACGGTCAGGGAAGAGGCGACAGCAACCGACATCGGACCAAGACTTTGGAAATCCGGCTGACTGCGGGACCGCCTGACGACAGGATAACCCAAGTGTGATGACTGCAGCAGGGTGAGCATTCGAACATCTACATTTATGGTAGGTACAAAACTGTACTTTAACCGCTCTAATGCAAATCAAAATAACTAGCTGTTAAGGTACCATTCGAAATTCTAAGCCTACCAACATGTTTTTTGTAAGTAATTAACCCAGACATCAACACATGTTGTCTTTGTTTAATTAAAATTAGAAATGACAGACTTATCTTTGAAGATGGATTTATAAATCAGCCCAAAGTTTCTTCCCTTCCCTTCTTTTATTACATATTGTAATTTGTTTATATACAAAATGTTTTCTGCACTGCACAAACAACAAAAAAAAACAACTGATAAGGATATGCATGGAATACGTCATCTTGAGTAATTTCTCGTACAAACTGCTGCTTGACAAAAAGTTGTTGGGTTATGCTTTTCTGTTTTAATTCCAGATGCAATTGCACTCTTGGTGTTAGATGATGAAACTGATGTCTTCCAGATAGTAGTGGATGCTTTGAAAAGCTTTACAAATGAAGAGGTGCAAAAATATGGATGTGAAACATTACGCATTCTTCTAGAGAAAGGTTTGTACATTTCTTTCATAAAAGTAAGTATGAATGCTGAACGTCAGTTTTGTAGCAGGAACTGTATCCAGATATTTAATTTGCATTATAGTTAACAGCTGGACTAGTACATCTGCTCAGTAGGGGACAATAAGGCACATATTTAAATTGAATTTTTTTACTTTTAACATGCACGTTTAGATAATAGGATGGGTTTAGGCATGGCTGTATTTTTAAAGTTCTTAATCACAACATGTAGGCACGGATATGTGTTGTGTTTGATATTTAGTAGGAACATAATGTATGCCGGTAGAAAACAGCCACTGATGACGAACCAAAATGAATGGTGAAGTGACAAGTTTAATAACAAAAGACAAAATGACTTAACGCTTTCACCAGAAAAATACTGGCTTCTTCAGAGTCGTATATAATGTATGCCTCACTGAAGCCCATTGGCCTGGCTGTCTACAGGATTAATCTTGGCTGAAAAAAACCAAGTCATTTGATCTTTTTAACATTTTAAAGATACCTTCTTAATTCCAGCCAGTGTTTTTTAACTGGCAGCACAAAATCGATCACCATTATGTACCAGTGTAACAGAACTACTGCTTCTGAAATGAGTACTGCTTCAAGTGAATTGTTATTATTTCCTTAATAACCATTGTTAACATTTTTTTTGTCTGCTGTCGTTCACTACTCAAGATTAGATTGTTATCCCCAATTTGTAAATAATCCTCTTGGATACCTGTTAATTAGTTGATGCTAATTAGTAAGCACAGGTTTAGTTTAATACTGAATGGAAACATAGGCAGAAAATTCATAGTCTGAGAATTACATTCCTTTTCAAGGTATATTTCACTTCTCCATGGCAGAACTGTGTACCTGATCTACCACACTGTGACCACAAACCACTGTACTTTGTATGCTTTAGAAGAATGGGAGCTTGGCTCAAAAGTGTGATCCCAGAATTGGAAGAATGTGAATTTAACCCAAAAAAGTGAGACTCTAGAAATATTGCCTCCCTCCCCCTTGATAATGATCTCTTTAATACTGAAATGGTATTGTTAGCACCATAAAGTGCATGGAAAAATGATGGTTCCTATTGGAACCCATTTGCCAATGATATTCCTTTAGAATATCTTAGACTCCAGTATTTTATCATATGTATCCAGATAGTCTCCTCCAATTTAATGGCACTGTCCTTTCATAGATTGGCCATTCACTGCCCAAGAGTGTCCTTGACATACTGTTTAACTTGGCAGACACCAATCACCAATGCGAGCATGTGCATGCACATATGCGCACATGTACAGGTGCACGCACCTTCCACCCACACTCAGATGCACAGACACACACACACAAACAGGCATGCACAGCAATTTGTCTACAGTAATTGCATTACTGCAAGACACAACTGGTTAGGTTTTTTTTATGTTTAACAATGATTGTGCAGGTGGTATTGTACTTTTAAGACATGATAAAACTATGTACATGTATCCTGCCACCCCTGCAGACACGCACACACACTGCTCATGACTGACTTTTAGCTCTTCCACTGCCAGATCCTGATGTTTACATCCATGGAGGTCTTTGTGCATTGCTGAGCCTTTGGTGTTACACACTCTAGGAGGGTCTACATTTTGGAAGAGCTCTGCACAAGGGATGGCCCAATGTTTCTATGCCGGTTCCAAGGTTGTGAGTTGCTACACATTTCCCAATGGGATGAGCCTATTGGGGAGCTGTCATACTGCAGCTGTGCAATGGGCTTTTCTCTTTTAAGCCCTAATTCCAAGCTCATGTGCTGGGATTATGTCACCAGAGGACCCCTACAATAGTATCATGAGGGGACACATCCCCATCTGCATGGTGAAATGTCTCTCTGTTCCTCTCCCTGTACTGCATCACTGGTAACTGGCACGCTGTTCGTGCCCCTAGCAAGTCCCCATGCCATCCCACGGGAATAGGTGAACAGACACTACCACATCATTCTATTTCCTTCTTGCCTGCTCTGATAGGTGCCCAAACCATTATTTGAATTCGGATCCCCTAGGGGTGTAGTCAGGGTGGAGCTGCCTGTGCTGCTGCTGCATTCCTACTGCAATATGGCAAGTCTGACAGTCTTCTGCTAGAGATGAATGCATTCCTCTTGTAACCACCATGACCAGCCTGTAGCATAATTAAAATTAATTTTCAAGAAGGCCTTTGGGTTGTGTGGATTGTAAAATGGTGGTTTTGCTTGGCTAAGCAGTAAGTGTACTACCAGGAATGTGTAACTCCTAGGTAGGTAGATATAATGGAAACATTTTTCTGTTATTTGGGGAGTGTCTGGGTATGAAATGTGGTATCATGTATGGAAATGGTCAGTTTGGGAAGTAATCTGAAAGAAAACATTCTCTTCAGGAAAGAGAGGCTGTATTTAAGGTGGGCATTGTCCCTGATGCTTTTCATGCAACAGTACGGCAGGTTATATTAGTTTGGCTGGGATAGGAATGGGTATAGAAGTCATAGGTGTTATATACGTGTATTGTATTAATGTACAGTCATTGTGAAAGCCACAAGACAGATGTCACTGTGAAAATGCTGTTTGTAGGAGTTTCATCAAATAAAGGGAAATTCATTTTTCCCTAGGATGTAGAACTTTTGTTTATTTTTTTATAGTAAGGGAGAGTAGAAAGCATAGGGACAAATTCCCTTATATATTAGGTATGTGTATTCTCAATAAAATAATGGTTTGAATTTTTTTCATATTCTTTATTTATTTGTTTCACATTTAGTAATTGAGTAATTACACTGGTCTTTGGACCCTTTTTCAAGTATGACCTGGGTCATGATGGTTGATAGCAACACCAGAAATGCAGCATTTGAGCACAGCAGAGTAACAATAGTAGAAATTTACAAATCGTGCATCCCGAAGAAAGATGTTCAACCCCAAGGCACCTAACGCACCGGGTGTGGCCATCCGCCGGTGAGAGCTTAAGGCCACACTCGGTACATTTTGAAAAGATGGCTTTAGGGGCCTCCGACATATTGAACGTAAACCACACTCACTAGGCCCCTAACACACCACAAACACACACTACGGACCAGCGAGGGTAGGGAGGAAAAAATGTTAACAAAAATAGATATTTAAGAGGGAACCTACACAAAATCACACAAGAAAGTACAAAAATGTTTAGATTTTTATCACAAAAACCTTCCGAATTACCAGGAGCTCAAAATCCAGCTTGTTGGCTTGAAGTGCGGCAAACTAGATCTGAGGTCAGTTAGGGCTGGCAGGGGATTATGGGTAAAGGGAAGAGCTAGGAGCTCGGATCTATGCTGTAGTATAAGTTGCTGGCTCGGATCCGAGATCAGATCCGTATCCCAAAGGTTGCTGACAAATGAAGTTCCTACTTCAGATCTAAATTTACATTCTTATATGCTGTAGCCATGTAAACAGGTCAGATAAAACATATATTTGAAATCTTTGGAAGTGTAATACATTTACAACCATATTACATGTATATGGTTCCATATATGCAAAAAAAGAGGTAGAGAGTAAATAATCTAGTGAAACTAAACTACATATTAAGCAAAACTAATGATATTTATAGGCCTGTAGTAAGATATAGGAAAATAGCATCAGAGTTGGAGTTTTTAGCTATGATGTTTCCATAATTGTCAAAGGAATGACATTGTTTTATTTCATTAAGGTGTTTTTTAAGGGGTTTGAGAAAATCAGTTGATGTGGATAAGCTTCTGATTTCTTGGAGGATTATTTTTTTTGTATATTGAGACTACTCTGGCAAATGCTTTTTCAGCTTTAGTCATACTATGTCAGTGTATGGCTAATAGATTATCTACTGCATAGCTCTGTGAAAAGGAAGAATCCCCGAAGCAGAGGAAGTTGCCTAGTGACGGACAGGAGCTGTCATTTAGGAACTTGTATGAAAAAGTATTTAATAGGAAAGTGGCCCTGTGTTGTACTGGAAACCATTGAGATTTATTGACTCAAGTCTTGTGGCATTTGCTGTTATATAACCATAATATTGTCATGTCATATTAAAGCCTTCTTTAGAGGTTGGTTAGTGATTACTTTCATTGTTGAGGCTGTTAGTATACTGTGTTTTAGATACATGCTAAACATCTATAAAATGTGCAATGGCTGTTTCAGAAACTAGTGATGATGTCCTTAGGGATAGTGTTCCCTGAAAAAAAAACAGTGAAGAATGATGTATGATGCAACTATGCAGAATATAAAGATGCTATCGAGGACAAAAAAAGGTTCATGTTGGGAGTTTTTTGAAGAAACTGGGTTCAAGAACATGTTATGAAATGGATTCTGTTAGGAGTAAAATAGGAAAGGTGTGAGAGAGTATTTTATGCACCAACAATGCATGATATTCTTGCCACAATCTAGAAAAACCCTATTAAGAAGTAATTTTGGGGACAGTGGTAGGAATAAGCAAGGTAAACATGCAGCCTAAGAGATATAAGGGCAGCATGTATAAAGCCATATTTGTTGAAAGTACCATATATTCCTTTTACAGGACCATCTCTGAACTCCTGTCCAGACCCCATTTTCCATAGCTGTTGATCTGCTCACTCACCAGTTGTATAAATTACACCTACACTGCATAGCTTTTAAAAACTCTTGTTTCAGTTTGTTAGTGTACCAGAATGTGGCAGTCTATTAGGTGCTGTGTTCAGTGACAGGATATTTGACTTTATTGAATATATTCTTGTCTTGTTCTTGCTGCTGTCATCTGCTGGTATCAGAAACTAATTTTGTGCAGTATACCCAGAGTATGCTGCAGTTTACCAAAATCCCAATCTGATATCCCTAGCCACATCCCCAAACATGCAAGTTTTATTTATGGCACCATAAGTTGTGCTGTTAAATATTTGTAATTCCTAATGATATCAGGGCTAGTAGCAACCCGTCTGTTGCAGATGGAACATTAATGTAATATCAACGTGGTTGAACACAGACCAGCTGCAAAACCTCTGTTAAACATAAAATACTAATTTCTGCAGCTTACACCATATCCCAGGTACACAATAACTATCTGCCTCCTGTAGCAATGCCATCACTGTAGACTGGTTTCTTTAAATATCGCAAAGTAACCTTTGATTTTTCATAACTTTTCAGTGCAGATCTTAAAGGCAATAGACTTCACTTTGTTTGACGTTCTTTATAGGCAGCTTTATCCCACTGAACTCCTTATAGCAACTTTTATGTTTGCTCTCTTTCCAAATGACCATCTCATAGGTGCACATGGATTTAAACTGACTGAGGTGGCCCCAGACACCACTACTCTAAACAGGATTTGTCACCAGATGACTACAGCACTTTGTATTCATTCATACCTGTCTGTTCCACACCTGGCTTAAAACTTTAAGATTGCATTCCTGATGATGGAGTATCCTGATGAATTTTTCCAAACACAGCCATTTGTGGCACAGTTTCTTTGGACACCCACTACATGTATACCTGTAGTCTGAAGGAAGAATTGAACAGAAGCTACATGGGACTTATTTCCACCTGTACTACCTCCTTCCCTCCTAAGTTCTACCTTACCTGACTCATTTTTTGTTGGATATTGAATCGCACTTTCAGAGAGCACCAGTTGTTCATTCGTGAGCACTACAGAATCCTGAAAGCCTAAAATCCTGAAGACCAAAATCTCGAAAGTTCAAAATACTGAAAACTCAAAATACTGAAACAGTTACTATATTCCAGCACAAGTGCATACAGAAACATATTACCTTCAACTATATGCAGGGGGCAAGCCCCCCTGCACCCCAAATGTGGAGTGCTGTACCCCCCACACCCCCTGCTACTTAAATATACCAACTCCAAGATTCGACTTCACTACACTAAGTACAATCTCGGAGTTGATATATTTAAGTATGAGGGGGTGTTCAGGGGGGCTTGCCCCCTGCTTATACTTGGAGAAGAGTAATATAGTTTGTGTTTTATTTGTTTCTGTATGTACTTGTGCTGGAATATAGTAAGTGTTGCTATCCTGTGTGTTTTCAGTATTTTGACTTTTCAGTATTTTGATTTTCAGTATTTTGATTTTCAGTATTTTGAACTTTCGAGATTTTGGTCTCAGGATTTTGGGCTTTCAGGATTCTGTAGCGCTTCCGTTCATTCATATTTAGAGATGAGTGCTCTACTTTGTTGATGTTTCTGTAATAGCTCCTTCTCTTTTAATATTCAGAAATAAACACTGCAGCGTAATGTCATGCCAGGTACTTCAAACTCCCATCCATTTCAATAGTTTGGAAGCTTTTAGGGTTTATTTAAACTAATTGACAATGCATTCGAAGTTTACTATGCTTATGGTCTTACTTCCATTAATATTTTAGATTTAGAAATATGTAAAGCCCAGGGCAAGTTGGTAACTAAATTTAAGAAGTCAGTGCATAGGAGATTACTAGGCTATCGACCCAGAGGTAATATTAAGCCCAGCCGTTTCATCCCAATGTAATACCATAGAAATGCTAGTCAGTACACAAGATTGCATTTTGTGATGACAGCTCATGTCCAGGAGGGTTGTGCACTCTATCCCCAGTAAGAATTTACGGTGGCCCATCCACTCATCCAGGTTCCTCTTGAATGGTGTCATAGAGGTGCTCTGTTTCACATGAATTGGTAGCCTGTTCCAAAGACACTGCAGTTGGGAGATAAGTCTGTCCCTCAGGCATGTCCTATTTAAGTCACAGGCTATATTTAGGTCCCTGAAATGGGTAGACCTAGTCCTGTTTATTTATGGATATGCACCAAGTTCATTAAGTTTGGGTCATAGATTGCTCTGTAGGCCAGGCATAAGTCTTCCCTAAGAAGTCTGTATGATACGGAGGATAGTGACTGGGACTTTAGTCAGTCTGTGTAAGGCACATGCTGGAGTCCCTTAATCTTCTTTGTTAGAAACCTCTGAGGTTGCTTTAATTGCTGCAGGTGCGTAGTACTGTACATGCCAGATGGGGCTGTATACTTAATTGTGGGCCAGTTAAGTGCTGAGTACAGGGAGGTTATGACTTCTTTTGCTCTCAAGGCGATACCTTTACTAATCAAGTGTGCTATGTAGAAAGCTTTCCTTATTACAGTAGACACATGGTGGTCGAAGTTAAGGTTACAGTCAACTTGCGATCCCAGGTCCCCTATGACGTCTTGGGTACTTATTATTGTTAATTTGATAGTGTGAAGGATCAATGTTTATGCCAAAGGGAATGATGATGCATTTCTTTGCATTCAGTTTGAGACCATGGCTAATACAACAGTCACTGGTCTGCGCGAGACCCTCCTGGAGTATACTGACATCATTTGGGGATTCAGTTATTGCACCTAATTTGCAGTTGTCTGCAAACTTGGTCAGCCACAACCCCTTACTTTTGACTTGAACTTCTGAGAAGTATATACCAAACAGTAGGGGGTCCAGCACTGACCCTTGTGGCATCCCACTGGTGACAGGTCTGCTGGTTGATGTGGAGTCACCGACTTTGATAGCATGTGTCCGGTTTGTGAACCAGTTGGCAATCTATCTTACAATGAAGGGTTTTACTTTCTTTTTGCTAAGTTTATCGGTAATGCCTAAATGTGGTGATGTGTCAAAAGCTTTTGCCAGGTCAGGGTACGCTGTGTGCAAAGATTTGCCCTTATCAATGGCCTTGATCATATTTTCAAAGAAATCCACCAGATTTAACAGTCAGGACGAAACTGAATAGGGTAACATCCAAGGTTTGGAGGTCACCTATGTCTTTATTTATTTGGTCCATAATGATACGTCCATGGCCTTACAGATGAGGCTGGTCAGGCTTACAGGTCTGTAATTCCCTGGGTCTGTTGCTAGGCCACCTTTGTGGAGGGGAGGGGAGTAACTGTTGCTGTTCTTCTTTCTGCAGGAACAAAGCCTGTGGTTAGGCTATGATTGAAAAGAGTACTTAGTGATGATGCTAGTTCATGTTTTAGCCTGTTTAGGAGACAGCTTGGGATGATGTCTGCTCCTATAGGGGTTGTGTTTTTTGCCTTAGACAAGGCTTTGAGGACCTTCTGTTTAGATATGTAGGGTGGAGGGGGAGTTTGGGGGAAGGTTTGTTGTAAATTAGGAAGGGTATAAAGGAGTGACGTTTTCATCAAACCTATCCGCTAGCAGGTTTGCTATCTCTGTGGGGTCAGTGTGTGTGAGATACAGTTGTCCACTAGTTCTGCACATTCTTGGATCCTACCATTTAGGTTATGTATGTAGCTGTAAAAGTCCTTATGGTTATCTTTGGCTGTACTTGCTGAAGTTTCTCTCAAAGGAGCCCTTGGAAGATTTGACAAGTTGTCTTATTTTCCTGTCAAGGCTAAGCAAGGTGCTTTGCCTTTGTTTTCTTGGACAGCAACTTCATGTGTTTATTGTAAAGTTTGTTGATTATGGGTGTCCACCATGGCAGCTTGTTTTTTACTTGTGGTTCTGGCTTTGATTCTTTCTGGTATGGCTGAGATTATACTCTTATGCGTCTGATTGTAGAGGCCTTTAGTGCAAGCTTTGGCATAATGAGCACTTCCAGCTTGGGGTGGGGCTTGGAATGCATTTATACTTTCACCTAGGAGGATATAGTTTGCCTTGGTAAAGTTTTTTAGTCTGAGTTCACCCTTTGTGAGTTCTAGTGTTAGTGCCAGCTCAGAGGTGAGTGATTTGTGGTCAGTATTAACTAATGAGGATCCAACAGTTGCAGCAATGCTTGTGTTTGACATGTTGGTGAGGACCAGATCCAGAATGTTCGTTTCCCCCTGTTGGGGTATGGACAGTTTGTTCTATGGCATTTGAATTAACAAAGTCAAGGAACTTTTGTGCTAGCGAGTTAGAGCTAGCATAGGTTTCCCAGTTTATAGTGGGATAATTGAAATCCCCCATAGCTAGTGTGTTCAGTAAAATTTGAATTGTCTCCAGTTTGGTCAAGGAGGCTTCATGGGCATCATGACCCATGGAGGGGAATCTATGTCTGGCTGTGACTTGAATGGGGGGTCTTACCCACTGTAACCCTGGACCTGGAGTAACTCCATGGAGTTGTCCAGTGTAACTAGACAGGAATTGAATGTATCTCTAATATAGATTGAAACACCACCTCCTTAGGTTTTCACACATTCATTTTGTGGTCTAAAGGTGTGTAAGGCATTGTAGCCTTGCAAGGCTGAGGTCTTCTCTGAGGCCTTGAACCAGATTTCTGTGACTGCACAGACAATTACATCATCTAGTGATAGAAGTGCTTCCAGGGAGTGCAGTTTTTGGTTTAAACTTGTAGCATTTAAAAGCATGACCCTTATTTTGTTCTGATTGGTAAATTCCACGTCAGTAGTGTTGTTTTTGAGACCTTGCCTAGAAAGGGCACTATGGGGGACACGAGCCTTTGCCAGCAGCTAAAAGCCTAGAGGTGTCAGGTGCAAACCATCTCTGCCAAAGCAGCAAAGTTTGTCGACCATGGCTTCTCAAGCTGACAGGAACTGGATCCCCTTTGAATGACACCAAAAACTAAGCCAATTATTGAAATCATTCACTTTTTTGTTTATACTGCGGCATCATTCTAGGTGTGGGTAGTGTGCTGCTCAAAGCTAGGGACATACCTGCCTGGGACGCAGTGGATATTTGAGTTATGGAAATGAGCACTCCATGAATTTAAAAAAAATATTGATGTTCTATAGTCCTATCTCACCTTCATTCTTACATACGGGTTCGGAGCCAATCCTCGGCTCCAACTCGGCCGATTACAAAGCTCATAGTCTCTTAGTTGGCTCATAGCAAGGTAGGTATCCCATGGTGCACTAGTAAGAATCCCCAGATCTCGTTTGCCACGTCTACGAGTTCAGAAGTGCTTCTTGCTTGGCCGTGGCTAAGTAGCATATTTTTCATTATTATTGTAGTTCATAGGTAGTTTATAGCAGTGTGTTTTGCTAATTTTTCGTAGTTAGTGTTGAGAACTTGTTGGCCGTTCTAGGCCCGTTTTTGTTCTCTGTGTGGTATCCTTCTGTGTACTAGTTTTTTGACATAATTCCTATTGGTGTAGGTCCACGTTTGGGTTAGGACCTTGTTTTTTTCTAGTTTTCAGTGGCATAGTATATTGTGTGCAGTGTCGTTTCTATTATTAACTAGTTTTTTGCCTGCTGTTTAAGATTTACTATTTGTGGTATTTTCTGATTTAGAATGAAAAAAACACAGCCCAGCAGTTCAGGACCCGTAATTAGCAGCTACTTAATCCAACTTGTTCCAACCAAGGTGAAACTACTGGCAACGGCCGAAAGGTCTTTGAAACAAACAAGGTCTTTATTGAAACAAAATTACTCCAAGCGCTTTCACCCATATATTGTCGGGCTTTTTCAAGGAAAATCACTCAGCAACATTGTGCACATCAGCAAACAGAATTCAATTTCTGAAGAGCTCTTGTGTCTTGGTGGGAGACTAGTAACTTAAATAAAATTACTAGTCTCCCACCAAGACACAAGTGCTCTTCAGAAATTGAATTCTGTTTGCTGATGCGCACAATGTTGCTGAGTGATTTTCCTTGAAAAAGCCCGACAATATATGGGTGAAAGCGCTTGGAGTAATTTTGTTTCAATAAAGACTGTTTGTTTCAAAGACCTTTCGGCCGTTGCCAGTAATTTCACCTTGGTTGGAACAAGTTGGATTAAGTAGCTGCTAATTACGGGTCCTGAACTGCTGGGCTGTGTTTTTTTCATTTTCTGACTTAGCTTCTTTCCTGTTTCCACAGCTACGTCCGTTTAAGTTAGAGGAACTAGTCCTCTGTTTAACTTTCTGACTTTTTTCCTCAACAGGACTAGGCCCGTTTAAGTTAGAGGACCTAGTCCTCTGTTGTTTCTCCTCTGTGTGCGAGTTAGTCTAGCGGGGCTAGGCCCATTTAAGTTAGAGGACCTAGTCCTCTGTTGTTTTTCTGTGTAGCTTTTTAAAGGGTGAGGCCCGTTTAAGTTAGAGGATCTTGTCCTCTCTTCTGTTTCATAGAACTTCCTTTTGTAGTCATGCCAAAGGAATCCAAAGATCATAAACCTTTGGGTTTTAAAAAGTGCTCCCAAAAAATGTCGATTACTGATGGGCACAGTAATTGCGTTTAATGCCTCAGAGCCATTCACCTACAGGAAACTTGTTCTTTCTGTCACTCTTTCAGCTCCAGAGTTCTCCAGGAAAGAAAGAACAAATTAATACTGAAAGGTCTCCTTAAGCCTTTCTTCGGGAAGGACTTAGCCAGCTCTTCCTCATCCTCTAAGTCTCACTCATCAAAGAAAGAGAAGGTCAGGTTGACGAAGAGACATTCTCCTGCTCTGACTATATCGTCTGAACCTCCTCAGAAAACTTTAAAATTGGATAAGCCTTCAACCTCTTTGACTCCACTGTCCTCGGAGCCGGTCAAGGTTATCGATGTTGACACTGCAGTGTTGACAAGTCTTTCGGAGCCGACTACTGAGAAATTGCATCTGAGCCGGTCTAGAGAGCTTTTGCCGGTCTCCCCAACTTTACGATCTCCCATTTTACAGAGATCTAGGTCACCTACTGTGCTATCCAGATCCTCTAAGAGCCTTTTGGAAGAGGATATAGAGAGAGTCATTCTTAGATTTTTGAAGTTGTCTGCTTTACCCCAAATTGTTGCTAGCTCCAGCCTAATCACTCCTGGAGCCATCTAAGACCATTATCCCTGTTGTGGTTCCTCCTCTGAGCTGTGTTGGTCCTTTGGAGCCGGAGATTTTGGTGCCGCTTGTTGTAGAACCTTCGGTTCTGGCTTTCCTTGTGGCTGTCTCCGAACCGAGTTCTGCACCGACAACTTCGGCGCCGTCCTTGGTGTCTAGGAGCGGAAGCTCACTAGTCGGCCCCGACAGGGACACTTGGACCCGAACCTCTAGGTGCGTCGGCTAGTTTGAACACTGACCCTACATCCATCTTGGAACCGATCACTTTGGAGCAGAGGGCTACCTCCGTTTCCTCGAAACCGGGGTTGTCCTCTGAGCCAGAGAGGTCGGCATTCGAGATGATGAGCGTGCTGTCTCAGTCATTAGCTCCGCACAAGGGTACCAATACTCTTCCTCCTCAAACACCAACCTCTGTCTTAGCATCATCTCTCTCTCTCTCTCTCTCGACAGCAGAGATCCGCAGCCTCAGGAGCCCCCGTTGGGTGGCCCCCAGTCTTCCAAGACCTCCCCAGAATACCCTTCTGAGGAGCCCCCTCAGAAGAGGACATGCAAGAGGAAGCATGTAGACTCCCCGGATGGCTCCATTACCTCAGACACTGACCTCGAGGAGTCATATGGGCCCCTCAGGGCATCCTCTGATGATATCTCCTTTGTAGATGTCTTAGAGATCCTGAAGCAGAGAGACAGCTGGCCTACTGTCACCCCTTCTGATGAGGAGTCGGTGTACCTGAAGTCTTTCGGGTCTCAACCTTCAGCCTCTTGGGTGTCTCCATCTTTTGATGAACTCCTGGACCTAGTTAGTCGGAAGATGTGGGAAACTCCTGATGCCATGGAACCAATCCCCGGAAGACCCAACAAATTTCTCTCGGCCTCTAAAGAGAAAGAATTCTTGACCAAAGGAGTACCTGTAGATGCCATGGTGGTGGAGGTGGCCACTAAGAAGGAACTAGCGGAGACTTCTACTTCTGCCCATCCACCGAACAAGGAGTATTGAATGATGGCTAGATATGGGCAGCATATCTTCTCTTCAGTGGCTTTTACTCTCAGATCGCTGAACTATCTCACACATTTTACTAGGCTTCAGAGAGATCTCTTAAAGGAGCTAGGAGATACTCTCCAAGGTACAGCAACTGAAGGAGTCTCTGACAAAGTTACTGCTCAGTTGTCCACCTTAAACTCCATTGCTAACCCCTCCATGAGGCTGATCTATGCCGCAGAAAGAGCGAGTAGGGTAGTGGGTTCAGGAGTTTCCCTTAGGAGACACTCCTGGATGCATTTATGTAATTTTGTGGAGCCCTTCAAATCTAGTTTTACCAATGCCCCCCCTTGATGGTTCTTCTTTGTTTGGGCCAGAGGTAAAAGATACACTCACCAGGTGCGAACAGGAAGGGAAAACTCTCTCTGCCGTGGGAGTACGTTTTACCATCCCTTCTAGACCATATCCTAAGGGTCAGAGAGGTGGGAAAATGTGGTTCAAGAAGTCCCAGAGATTTTTCCCGGATGCACAGGGTGATTCTCCTTCAGAGGCAGGGGAGGAGGAGCTAATGGTAGACATCGCCCTAGAGGTGGGGGGGGTGTCCACAAAACCAGGGTGGCCGCGATTCTTTTTGCAACCGTCCCTATTAGCGCTCTTGATGTGGGGCCCAGCTGCGCTTTTCTGGAGCCAGTCGGGGGTCACTTATCTTTATATCCAGAAGCCTGGCTCAACATCACACAAGACAAGTGGGTACAAAGAATAATCACCAGAGGATACTCCGTACCCTTCTTTCTTCCACCCCACACCCCCAAGAAGATCCCAGATGTTCCACCCAGTCACAGGGATCAAGCAACTATAGAAGTTCAAAAGTTGCTTTCAAAGAGAGTCATCCAAACTGTCCCTGCAGACCAATAGGATTCAGATCTTACCCCAGATTCTTTTTAGTGCCAAAATGAACAGGGGACCGGAGGCCTATTTTGGACCTCAATAAACTAAACAAATCCGTAAAGAAGGCAAAGTTCTGAATGGTAATACTGCAGTCTATACTCTCTCTGTTAGGGAAAGACAATTGGATGTGCTCCGTAGAACTCCAAGATGCATACTACCACATAAAAATGGACAGAGCATCTATGCTTCCGGCTGGGAGCCAGTCATTGCCAATTTCGTGCTCTGCCCTTTGGTCTCACCACAACCCCCAGAGTGTTCACCAAATGCATGGCAGTAGTGACAGCTCACTTGAGACATCTTGGATTCCAAATGCTACCATACCTGGACGACTGGCTCTTGACCGCCACCACCAGGCACCTACTTCTACAAGCCAGGGATACAACCATCCAGTTCTGTACCCAGCTAGGAATTAAGATAAATTGGGAAAAGTCTGCCTTGTCGCCCTCTCAATTTGTGACTTTTTTAGGTGCAGAAATAGACACAGTCGCCATGATGGCTTGTCTCCCTGCAGACAGAATTCAAAACCTCAGGCAACAGATATACAGCTTACTTCCTCTACAAAAAGTCAAGGCAAATACAGTGCTGAAACTCTTAGGGACCATGGTTTCTACCAAAAATCTAGTTCCAATAGCCAGATTGCACATGCAAATTCCTCAATGGCTGTTTTTTCCCCAGTGGTCCCTTCAACAGTTGCCTCTATCTCATCATATTCTCATAACGGAGTCTTGCAAAAAGGACCTTCGTTGGTGGATTCAGCCTGATCAGCTGACAGCAGGAACATCCTTCCTCCCGTGCCAACCTGTTGCTACTGTGATCACGGATGCTTCCCTGATAGGGTGTGGGGGGGGGGGCATTATCTAGGTAGGACTGTCCAAGGCACATGGCAAGTTCACGAGGCTCACTTGCATATCAGTATCCTAGAGATGAGAGCAGTGCTTCTAGCATTGCAAGCACTTCATGACTTTCTTCCTTTAGGGACGATAGCAATCCATTTCGACAATATGTCAGTGGTATGGTATCTAAACAAGCAAGGAGGAACCAAATCTTACCCCCTTTGTCGAGAAGCTCTTTGTGTTTGGCAGTGGGCGATATCTTCCCAGCATTTTCTAGTAGCAACGCACATCCCTGGGACAGCCAATGTGATAGCTGACAAACTGAGCAGGGCAATCTTGATGCTTCACGAGTAGTCTCTGAACCAGAAGGTAGCGGAACAGATTTTCTGCAAATGCGATCAGCGTTGCTGCGATCTTTTTGCCAGCCCGATCAACGCCAAATGCAGCAGATTCTTCTCCTTTATCCCCACTCCGGGGGAGTCACCGAGAGACGCACTTGTTCACGATTGGCTTCCGGGACTTCTTTATGCATTTCCCCCCTTTCCACTCATATCGGAAGGGATCCAGAAAGCAAAGTTCTTGGGAAGCAAAATGATACTGATCACTCCTTACTGGCCTTGTCAGATTTGTTTCCCCTTTCTCAGGCCTCATCTCCTAGACGATCCATGGACTCTGGACCCAGTTCCAAACCTCTTGACACACGTCGGGCTCCCTTCACCCCTGCATCCACACCCTCAACTTGACAGCGTGGCTACTCCACTTCCATCTCTAGTCAGGCTTCATGATTTTTCACCTGCAGTGACCCATATCCTTACGTCTTCCCACAAACCTTCCACTAGGAAGTTATACGCTAGCAAATGGAGAAGGTTTTCTATCTGGGCAAAAGAGAAAAATGTAGATCCTTACACAGCATCCATTCCTTTGGTGTTAGAATTTCTAACTGAACTTTTCCATCAGGGATCAGCTGCTGCTACAATTAGAGTTCAACTGGCAGCAGTATCAAATTTTCATTTGGGACAACATGAGCCTAATCTGATGGCTCGCAGATTATGTAAATCCTTCCTTAAAGGCGCTACCTTGCTGAGACTTCCTTTTCAAGAACCTCTACCTCCTTGGGATCTAAATTTCGTTCTGTCCAAACTCACTTCTCCACCTTTTGAACCCGCACATTCGTGTGAATTGAAGTTTCTGTCTTGAAAGACCATTTTTCTAGTAGCTATCACATCTGCTAGATGGGTATCAAGAGTTGCAAGCACTGTCAATCAAACCTTCTTATTTGATTTTTTTTATAAAGACAGGGTTTCCCTTCGTACAAATCCTTCCTTCATTCCTAAAATTTGCTGTCAAGCTAATTTGAACCAAACTATCGAACTGCCTGTATTTTTTCCTAATCATTCTAATAGTGCAGAATATAAATTTCATCAACTTGATGTTCATAGACAGTTACGGTTCTATCTACATAGAACACAGGAACTTAGAAAATCAGACCAATTGTTTGTGTCCTTTTCTGAAACTAGATTAGGTCTGCCAGTCTCTAAAGTGACTCTATCTAATTGGATTTCCAACTGTATATCCTTTATCTACCCCACCAATGGAAACAACCTTCCATTTAAGATTAAGGCTCATTCCACAAGATCCCTGTCCACATCTGCTGCTTTTCAAGCCAGAGTTCCAGTTGATAGTATTTGTGCAGCAGCAACTTGGGCTACCCCTCATACCTTTAATACTCATTACAAATTGGATTTGACCTCCAGGGGTAGAGCCTCCTTTGGTTCCATGGTGCTTAGGAGTATATTCCTGTGAGCCACATGAGAAAAAGGTGCTAGGGACACTGTCCCATATGTAAGAATGAAGGCAAAATAGGACTACAGAACATAAAGAAGTTGTGTACTCACCATAACGTTCCATGTTTGAAGTCCATCTCGCCCTTCATTCTTACGAACCCACCCACCTGCCCCCATCCTGGGAGGATCTGGAGACAGGATAGTATTGCCTTTGGTAGGGTTGACACTTTTCATTATTGTTGTTCCTTCTGGATTACTTTTTTTTATCACTCTTATAGTTAGCAGCAAACAAGATCTGGGGATTCTTACTAGTGCACCATGGGATACCCACCTTGCCATGAGCCATCTAAGAGACTTTGAGCTTTGTAATCGGCAGAGTCAGAGCTGAGGATCGTCTCCGAACCCATATATAAGAATGAAGGACGAGATGGACTACAAACATGGAAAGTTATGGTGAGTACATAACTTCTTTTTAAAGGAAAGATTGTGAGAACCAGTAAGTAAACTGATGAAGACTAGTTTGTTTATTCAGGAAAATTAGATACTTTCAGATAAGTATTATAACAGAGGTTGTCTGACTGATGGATTATTTAATGAAGTTAGAGAAGGTGAAAATACTATATGCAAGCCATGCTGTAAAGTTGATACCTGTGCCACTCTGAATAAGGATAAGGATAAAGATTACAAGAAAGCTGTGCTAATCACTTTATCAGTGGATTAGAGTTAAAGCTGTGGTGAAACAATCTGTAAATGTTTTGCTGGTTTTCCAGACTGATGACTCCAGGGGGCCTTTTTTGAGCTAAGCCATGCTTCTCAAATGTGAGGATCAAACCCTGGACCTTGTATCTGTATGGTAAACACCTTTAATCTGAATTTATCACTAAAGGGGAAGAAATTTAAAATATGTTTCAGAATAAACTGGATAAGAATGTTAAATCATCCTTCAGAGTTAAAGGTAGAAATGTTACAATTTTAAGTCTATTAATCATGTATTGCTTGAAGTAACTTTAAGTGGTTATCATGAAAATACCAGATAATTTTCACTGCAAGGACAGATCTGCAGTATATACTACTTTTATAAAATGTAATGCATTCTACGAAGAGTAAACTACTAGAGAAATATATTTTAGACTTTACGAGCACTTGTATGCAATAGATAATGACAGTACCAATGCATTATGTTAACATGTGAATATAATTTTTTTTTCTGTCATTGATGCAGTCAAGAATTTCGAGTTTAGATTTGATGCTGAAGATGATCTTGATCATAAAGAATATAGCTGACAGCTACGATCAAATGCATGTTGCTACCCTGAGCTTAACGACATGCAGAATTTCAAATGATAGTTAAAAAGGAAAAAAAAAAATGGAAGCATTGGTCATGTGACTGTGTCATATCAGATCTTAGTTTTTTTTGTAAGCAGTGTTTTTGAATCGCTTCAGTCTAATGAAGTCTGATAAGAGTTCACTGACTTGATGGAATTTTTTTTTGTCTTTATCAGTAGTTGTTTCTGTGGATTATATTTTCTTCTGACAACTTTGGGCTGTGTTTGAAAAGTCTTACTTGGAGAAAAGAAGAAGAAACTTGTCCACAATCCCCAAGAACTGCATATAGCTGAACAAAAATGCCCACCAGGCACTGCAACTTATTACAGAACTTTTATCTCCCTGTCTCTAACCACCTCTTCCCACTAACTAAGAAAGTTGTATTGATGCTTTTTTATGCCACTATAATGATGCCAACACGATGCTCATGGCATCAGTTACTACCCTGAAAGGAAGTGACACCCATGCATCTTTTACCAGGGCCCTCATAGGAGTCCCTCAGTAGGCACTTCTGCTGGTCACGATGCAGAAAGTATAGAAATTTTTAGTCTCTTTCCTATACCACATTGGAGCCCTCCCAGACTCAGGCTGTTGAAAAGTCATGGCCACTTCACAAGTTGCTCTCCAGGGGAAAATGGTTCCAGATGCACATCATCGATTGCTGTTGGTATCACATGATTTGCATCAACGGGTAGTTGGCCAGAGCAGTTTAGATCATTGCCGCCATATAGTTGTGTAGTACCAACTAATCTGCCAGAATAGAGGTGAGTTGTGCTGGATTAAAGGTATCAGACCAGTACAAAGAATGTAACCATGTTGGTGTCCATAGTTGTGACAGAATGCTCCTAGGAGTTGCAGGGTTAATTAAGAAGCCTGTGGTCCCATGGATGGAAGTCATGGACTTTCCTGCACATGTGCAGACTACTTTGCAGTCTTCAGTGCAAATGCATGGCAAGGCACAAGCCTCATTGCCCATTGCATTAAACATGTGATTCAGAGACATGTACCCTAAATGTCCTCCTGTGCATAATTGTCACATTATGAGCCCTGAAATTACACAATGTATATATATTCTTCATTGCAGTGTTTATCATGCTATTGAATCTTTCAGGATTATTGAATGGATGGCACTTAAGCAATTGTTGGTGGTCTGCAGAAGGATGGACTGATCTACATGTTCTGTGGTAAGGGTACACAGACCAGTGACAAGTTGGAGAAAGGCAAGTGGGAGAATGATTGGACAACCTTAGAAATCTTTTGTTGTGTAAGAGGCAGTGCTGGAAAGCTACTTGCTGACATCAGAAATGGGGAATACAGGAAAGATTGTGCTGGATGTTTGCACTAAGTAACTACATTGGTCTATAGATTACAGAAGTGTGTCACTGGCAGGTGTTGAGATTGACTTGATAACTGTAAGAATGTTATATTTGAAGGGGGGGATTGTTCCGCAGCAGCCTGCTGACGGGGCATGGGGTGGAAAGCACAGTTAACGGTGATAAATCAGAGATGATAAGGCTTAGGTGCAGGCAGCAGTAACTCAGCAAAGTTAGGACCGTGAGGTCTATTTGAGGTGCAGTATGCCCCTGGGTAGATGGTTCAGACAAAGAGGACTGTGCTGTTGTGCACAAAGTATCTTTGAATCACTTATGGATCTTAGTGGAAGAGGGTGAGGTGGTGAAGGCACACTGGATAGCCAGTGCAGAGTCAGAGCGAATATGTGAAGTACACGATGACTGTACTTTCTTTGGCACTGTGTAGCTGCAGACAGGGTGTATGTCACAACACAGTACATCCCAGTACTGCTGTACTAGACCACTAATGAGAACTGTCCAGTGATAATTTAGTATGATAGGCTTGACACCTTATGTTGGTCCAGCTGCCACATGGGTTTGTGACCATTACAATGGTGCTGCACATATTTTGTGTCTGCTGAAATTAACCATAGGTGTATGTCCACCTTTACAGGTAGATATTTGGTGCCCACCTTTACAGGTAGATATTTGGTGCCCAAAGAAAGGAAGTGCCTTAAGAAGGTCTTGCAGGCAGAGAACAGTGTGCAGCTGGAGCTCCTCCGTGAGCATGGCAGGCAAATACTGAGCATAAACAAGAGCAACGGAACCTTCTTGGAAGATATGTGGAAGATGCTAATGCAGTCCGTAGCTGCAGCAAGGCAGCCCATCAGGGCTGTCATAGTGTCTATAACATGATCTTATGTGCCTGCAACAAGACCTATAACATTTCACAGGAGCTCCATCATCCCAAACTACCCTGTTCACCATAGAAGAGTTCTGTTGTCACTGTCTGGGAAAGATGGAAGGACCCTGATATCTAGAGGAGGGCTGTATGTTGAAGCTAAACTGGATGCAGCATTGCATGCCTCTGGGGGGGATGAACCCGGCTGGTATTTCATTATGTCAGTAACACATTTTAGCAGTATACCTGTTCCATGAGCTCTGTAATGATTAACACTATCATATCTCCTCTACAGGCATATCTGTGCTGCAGATGCAAAAGAGTGCCACAGCAGGTACATCTGCTTATGTTCTTGGCATAACTGTTATCAGTACCATTGATTCAACTCAGGGAAGTAGTATTATCGCATATTAACAGTGTTACACACACGTATTTATCTGTCTGCTTTTGCATGTACTGCTTTTATGAGGTCCTCTTCCATGGGATGTTAGTGCTGCATCCAGCACGGATGATGATTGTGGCCTTGCAATAGCACAGTCTGAGGGTACAGTGCTGCTGTCAGTAATAATGACTGTGGAAGGCACAGAATAGTTCATGTCCAGTGACAAAGCTCTGTTGCTTGTGGAGACTGCTCTCACATTTCTAGAGCCTGTGGAAATACAGGTCATGCCTGGCATGCCTATTCACGGAGCATCTAATTTCCTGTCCGTACACCTGCATGGGAACAGGGGTTGGGAGCAGCATGCTGGTGGCTGTCAGTGCCCATTGTTCCCAATCATTGCCTGAAATGGGTGTCACAGGGAATATTACGCATAGATGTTCAGGGTTGTCATTCAGACACAGGCAGATTTCACAACTGGTATGGCAGAGGTGATAGATGTACTGCATGTCCTGCATGATGATGTACATGAGGGTGTTATGCAACTGATTGGCATGTTAGTCAAGCACATGGCTACCCTTACTACTGCCATAGGGCAGTCTAATTCTCTGTGGTGGGGTCAGTTCTGTTCCCTTGGCCACTGATCATCTACATCCACTGTGGGCACTCTCCACAGGACAGGTGGGTCAGGGTGACATACTGCTATTTCCTCCACACCACTTACTTGTGGTGTACCTGGTGCACCATGGTGTGACCATCCACTTAGATGTAGTGTACATTGTGGTCAGGCAAATGGTATAATCAGGCAGTAACAGTCTCATGGTCCACCTTCATCCATGCCAGCAGGTGTTATTTATAGAATAATTCCTTTTTTAATTTCTCCAAGTCTTTTGGGTTTCTAATACCATGATGGGAAAGGACCCCATTCCTAAGTCAAAGTATGATTAAATTTCATAAAATTAGTATTGTTTCAGTCTTTGATGTCAGCCAGTAGTGCTCTTCGCAGCATCCGCAGTGTTCCCAGTAATGACTCCTTCTGCAGTTCATATGGAGTTGCATGCACTGGTGACATATCTAAATACGACTGGAAATTCTTTTTTATAAGACCCATTGCTCCTACTCCTATTGGAACTGTCTGGGTATCATTCTTCCACATTACTCTCGTTTCTGCCTGCAGATCCTGATATTTTATGACTTTGTGTCTCTTTGTACGTAAGACACTGTAGTCACTGGAGTGAGGCAATTACAATGATCAATGCTACTTTTGTCTTCTTTTCTTGGACCACTATATCCTCAGAGAGGATGCACCAGTGGCTGGGGACATTCACAGTCTGTATTATTTCAGCCTATCTCTCACAACACCTGTGTCTCTCACACATGCACACATGCACATAGTGGAACAACATCTGCAGGAGCTGTGTCACTTATAACCCATTCTGAGCAGGTATCCACTACTACTGGATACCTACCCACTTCAGAAAGCACTACCCCCTCACTACACAGTATACCCAGTTCCCTCAATCTAATGTTCATTTTGCACACAGATTTCCATTGTTATTTCCTTTCTCCCATGACTGTGTCCAGTGTTGATCCCAGTCATGGTGGTCCTCTCCACTTGTGCATATGATGACATCCCTATCCTTCCCTCTCTGCTGTGTTATATGGGCACTAGGTATTTGATGCATGGTATGGCCAGACAATGCACTGTACAGCATAGTCTGGATGTAGTATTGTATGCTGCAGTGTATTACATCCATGTCTACCTCAGTAGGTCTTGCCCTGCAGCTGGTTCCTCATCTGGCATCTCATGTACTACTAGCTCCAGTCTATTTGTTCCCCAGATGACATTTCTGTGCTCTAGCTGTCTGTGTACTACGGTGTTGTGTAGAACTGCACAGATAGAAAATATCTTTCTGCTTACTAAAATATTACTAAATATCTTTGGAGCTTACTGCAGCAAGCCACTGGAATACTCTAGGCAGTGGACTTGAGTCTTCATCATTCAGACCACATTCTCAACAAAGTTGTGGGCCTGCAACAATGCAGTGTTGTATTGTATTTTAGCCATGGTGTCTGGGTTGTGTATTACTGTCAAGAGCCATGGCTTCAGAGCATATCCCGCATCACCATTTAAATGTCAGTGTGGGGAGTCACCCTGCACATGTCACTGATATAGGCTGGATATGTGGCACATCTGGGAATCATGGGAAGTTACTGGATGACTTGCAGCCAAACTGTGTTGAATGCCCTAGGTGCTGCACACCATTTGGTAGTTGAGGAAACCCCTATGGTTGATGTACATTTGTCCAGGTGGACCAGGCTGTGCCTTGATAATGATGTGGGTGCAATCAGTGACCCTTAGAATATCAGGGAAACATGCTATTTCATAGAAAGCACGCATAGTGTCATTTCTAGTCCAAAGTACCTCCAAAGGGCTCATCTGATAATCCAAAAATCAACAATATTATTGAGTAAAAACCAAGGAATCCCAGAGACTAGGTGGTGGCACACTTTTTAATAAAAAGCCAAACACAAAAAGTAATGTAAGAGCTTTTGCACTGAAGTGCTTCTTCAGACAAATCACATCATTTCAATAAACATTTATATAATAAAATCAACAATCAATTACTAAAATGAGCAATTATCACTTGGGTAAATCCCTGGATTTTAAAATGGTGTCATCAAGCCCCGGCTTTCTTTCAGCACCAAATCTCAAAATCCAATGAAGATGTCCTTCAAGGATGCATCTGCAGTCCTTACAAATGGGTTGTCCTGTCGTCAGGCAGCCCTTCGGTCGGCCGGATTCCAAAGTCTGGGTCCGGCTTCGGCTGGTGTCGCACTTCACCCGACGTCATCGCTGCAGTTTTTCGGGTATAAAGGCATCAGCCGACGCCATTTTCCTCAGTCTTTCTTGCCGCGTGGTGCCCGAAGCAGAAGCTGTTCGCAAGTGCCGGTCGGTCAGATCCAGAGATTACTACTACCGAATACTACTTCGAAGACTTCTAAAAGCTAAGTACCCGTTGGGGACTCTTTCTTGCCTCAGCCGATGTCAGAGAAAGTGAATAACTGTTTATCTTGTGGGAAACAAATACCTAATAAAGATTTCCACTCCTACTGCATACATTGTTTAGGCCCAGACCACGACGTAGCAGCTTGTCTAGCCTGTGCTTCTTTTAACCGACGGACGCTTAGACGTCGGTCGGAGTTTGCTGAACAGATTTTCGGCTCTGATTTTGCCTATATTATGCCATCGGATCCTCCGACAACGCAAATTACCAAAAACCGCAAAGAAAAGGACCGACACTCGTGGTCCGCGGTTTCGGCCGAAACCGCGATTAAGCAAACCGCGAGTGTCTCGGTTTCGGCCGAAACCGAGCAAGCGGTTCTTTCTTCAGCCGAAACCATGCCTTCTACCGAGGCCTCCTCTAACCTGGTAGAATCGGCTTCTGAAATCCAACCTTCTGTTGCGGTTTCTCAGGAATTATCCGACTCTATTCCCCTGGATATTTCAACCCCTGCACGTGGAGCTGCTAGGCCTCCTGCAGCCATGTCTATTAAGGCCTTTGCCAGGGCTAAAGCAGCCAAAGCTTCAAAAACGGTGCCTGCCAAACCCCCCTCACACAGGCCCAGCACCAGCTCCCATATGTTTTCTTTGGCTGAGGATCTCATTTCTTTAATTCGTGGATCCCAGCCTCATACAGACAGGACCTCTCTCCCACCTCCAGAAAAGAGGCCTAGAGCAGAGCCCCCTGAGCCAGTATCCACAGATGATTCCTCTGATGACTCAGAACATACAGACCCTCCTGAGGCTCCTTATTCCCCTTACGAAGACTCTGATGCTGAAGAGTCCATTCCTTCAGCCTCTCCACCTGAGGAATTTTCCTTTGGGGAAACCTTGCATGCTATGAGGGAACAATTTCAGTGGCAGGGCCAAGATTTCTCAGACTCCAGAAAAAGGCTTAGAACCTTTCTACATTTGCCACAACACAGGCCTTTAGCTATACCTCCAGTTCTTTCTGTTGTAGATGATGCATTTAATGATGCTTGCACTGCTCCTGATTCATTACCCCCGGCTCCTGCTAAGCCCGATAGGTTCTACAGGGTCCCGGACACTCATCACCATTTATACAAGGCTCCTTTTGCAGATCCAGAGACTATCTCCCAGGGCCCTAAAGCTGTAGCAGCTACTTCTACTAAAAACCCCCTCCCCTCTGAAAGGGAATCCAGGTCCTTAGAGAGATGGGGTAAAAAAGTTTACACCTCTGCTACTTTGTCAGCTAGGGCTTTGAACTGCCAATTTCATATGATTCAATATCAAGAGTTTATGCTTGACCAGTTAACTAAAAAGCTGTCCTCTGAAGAATCTTTAGATAAAAAATATGTTTGGGAAATGGTACATAACATACAGCAAGTTAGTAACCATTCTTTAAAATGTGGCTATGATGCACTGGAGGCTTCCTTTAGATCAGCCATGACTGGCACAGTTATCAGGAGACATGCATGGTTGAAAGAACAGGCATTACCAGACCATGTCAAATCAAAGCTTTTGGATGCACCCATGGACAAGGTCAATTTATTTGGTTCCCCTGCACAGCAGGTACTAAAAAAGATGGAAGAGAAGGCGAAATCTGTACAAACAGTGAAAGATTTCTTACAGGTTCAACCTCCAAGGTTTAGCAGGAACTGGCCCTCCAAGAATTGGTCCTTTCCGGATTCCTCTAAGACACAGAGAGGCAGGAATAGGCGTTCTAGAGGCAGAAACCAATCCAGGGGTGCCTACAGGGGATGCCAGTGGCAAGGTAACAACCAGCGAGGCACGGATGCAGCCACCACCACTACAACAACTCAATCACAGTGACTTGGCAGTGGCACCGCCTACCAGGGAACAACTAGAAGCACCCTTAGGCGGAAAGCTAACCTTATTTTCAAAGAACTGGCATTGCATCACAAGGGAAAAATGGATTTTACAAACTATAGACCAAGGTTACAGGTTCCATTTCCATACTCTACCAGGAAAGAGAGGAATGCCAAACCTACCACCTACTCAAAGGGCAGAAGCTCTAAAGCAAATATCTCAACTATTAAGAATGAGAGCTGTGGAAAAGGTACCATCTATGGAGCAAGGAAAAGGATTTTACTCCAGACTCTTCCTGGTACCAAGAAAAGAAAACAAATGGAGGCCTATTCTAGACCTGTCCGCTTTAAACACATTCCTCATTGTTCTAAAATTCAAAATGCTGACCCTACAGTAGCTTCTTCCCATGCTGGGCAAGGAGTCTTGGCTGGTAACTCTAGATCTCAAGGAGGCATACCTGCACGTCCCCATACGACCAATTTGCAGAAGATACCTCAGATTTATTGCAAGATCAGAGCATTATCAATTCTCAGCATTGCCCTTTGGCTTATCTACTGCGCCCAGAGTGTTCACAAAATGCCTGGCATCAGTAATTGCTCATTGCAGACTTCAGGGTATCCAAATTTATCCCTACCTGGACGACTGCCTGATACAAGCGGACAATAAAAGCAAGCTAACAGAAGACTTACAAAGAGTCATTTACCTGCTACAAGCCCTGGGATATACAGTCAATATAAAAAAGTCAAGGCTGATTCCATCCCAAAGAATAACCTGAACACAACAAAACAAATGGCATTCCTAACTGCAGAAAAGAAAGAGCAACTACCTCTCTACTTCTTGGCATTAACAAAGCAGAACCATCTAACTGCAAGAAAAGTACTACAAGCCCTAGGCTTCATGGCATCCTGCATAATTCTGGTCCCTCATGCCAGACTGCATATGAGAAAGCTACAGTGGTACCTAAAGAATTTGTGGTCCCAACACAAGCACAGCCTAGAAACCAAAATTCTAATAATCCCATGCCTGAAGCAAGAGTTCCTATGGTGGGCTCAGGCCTGTCAATCAAACACAGGATTGCCCTTCTGCAACAGTCAACCAAGCCAAACCATCACGACAGATGCCTCAGACCTCGGTTGGGGCACACATGCTGGGCAAGTGCATACAAGGCTTATGGACTCAAGACCAGCTGCCTGCACATAAATCTAAAGGAAATGCTGGCAGTAAAATTGGCAATCCAGTCATTCAGACCATTTCTCCAAGAAGGTCAGTTGATGATAAGGACAGACAACACCACAGTTATGTGGTACATCAACAAACAGGGAGGCACACATTCATATCCTCTATGCCGGCTGGCACTGGACCTATGGGATGTGGCTCTGAGCTACAACATTCAGTTACAAGCAATTTTGTACCGGGAAAAGAAAACATTCTAGCAGACATATTAAGCAGAACTACCACAGATGCCCACGAATGGATGCTGCATCCGGACATCTTCAAAGCCATCACAAGAGAATGGGGATTACCACAAATAGACTTATTTGCATCCCCACTCAATCACCAGCTAAAGAAATTCTGCACAAGGACGTACCACCCACTTGCTTGGAAGGTGGACTCCCTATCTTTCAGTTGGAAAAACCTGACAGCATACGCATTCCCACCACTTCCTTTGATGCACAAGGTGCTTCTGAAGATCAAAGAGGAACGTCCAAGGATCATTCTGATAGCTCCAAGACAACATTGGTACCCATTGCTGAGGAGCATGTCTCGGGAACAAATATGGACACTACCCCTGATCCCATTACTGTTAACACAGAACAACTACAACATCCTGCATCCAAACCTGAAAACTCTGCAGCTAACTGCCTGGAACATTACATAAGAGCAATTAACCCAAATTTATCCCAAAGGGTTAAAGACATAATCCTGGAGGCTCGTAGACCTTCAACAAGAAAGAATTATGCAGCAAAATGGAAAAGATATCTCTTTTGGAGTACTGCAAAGGGAAAAGATGTGACACTGGTAAACATAGCCAACATCCTGGAGTACTTGGCAGAGCTCTTCCATACAGGCCTGTCCTATTCTTCCATCAAGATACATGCATCAGCTATTTCAGCAGAATACAGCTTGGATCCTCCTGTCTTCTCTCATCCTCTGCTCAGACAGTTTCTGAGAGGAATTAAAAATGTAAAACCTCCCAGGAAACCACCATTGCCAGCATGGGACTCGAATTTGTGCTAGAAAAATTGACACTTCCCCCTTTCGAACCAGCAGCAACAGCAGAATTACAATACTTATCCTGGAAGACTGCTTTCCTGCTGGCAATAACTTCAGCAAGAAGGGTCTCTGAACTACAGGCATTAATGGCAGTGCAACCCTTCCTGATCTTTCATCAAGATAGAGTGTCCATGAGAACAAATCCTACATTTATGCCTAAGGTGGTATCCAGAGTGTCTTTAAATCAGGCTATCCACCTACCTACATTCTTCCCCAACCCACAGAACAGGGGAGAAAGACTCTTGCATACCTTGGATGTACATAGACAATTACGCTACTACCTGGACAGGACCAAGTCCAATAGAAAAACTGACCAGCTTCTGGTAGCATATGCAACAGGAAAGGAAGGAAAACCAATTTCAAAACAGACAATCTCCAAATGGATAGGAAATTGCATTAGATTTTGTTACTCCTACCATGGAAAGAAAACTCCAGAGAACATCAGGCCTCACTCCACAAGGGCTACAGCCACTACCACAGCTTTCTTACGAGGAGTGGCTACCAAGGACATTATAGAGGCTGCTACTTGGACCTCCGTGCATACATTTGCCAAGCATTACAATTTACCTTTATACTCTAGATCCCGAGCAGGTTTTGCCACTGCTGTTTTGCAAGGGATCCTAACTACACCATAATCTCTACTCTTTTCCTCCTCCCCTAGTTTAGCTATGGTATTCTACCCATTTGTAAGGACTGCAGATGCATCCTTGAAGGACATAGTACAGTTTTGTACCTACCATAAATGTAGATGTCCGATAGGAATGCATCTGCAGTCAGGATTACCCACCCACCTTCCCCTCTGAGGTACTCCTAGGGTATTTGCCATCCTTCAGCTAGCTTGGGGGGGATCTATTATGGTGTATTTGTTTGTATATATGTACATACATTTTTATTTTATGTGTTTGCTCTCTACTATTTGGAAACATTGGCATTTATCCAAATTTAGCCATCCAAGAGGGCACCTGGCATCTGGGGCAAGAAAGACTGAGGAAAATGGCGTCGGCTGATGCCTTTATACCCGAAAAACTGCAGCGATGACGTCGGGTGAAGTGCGACACCAGCCGAAGCCGGACCCAGACTTTGGAATCCGGCCGACCGAAGGGCTGCCTGACGACAGGACAACCCATTTGTAAGGACTGCAGATGCATTCCTATCGGACATCTACATTTATGGTAGGTACAAAACTGTACTTTCTCTCTGCTCAGTATAATTCTTTAAATCACCACCTCTTGGATTTTCAAACACTACCTCTACTACTTTAAAAACAAAACTGTGTGTTAAACCTGAGTCCAGCACATGTTTAGCCAAGGCATTAGTGACCTCACACTTTTTTATGGCATAAGCATGCTCCCGAATTCTCTCAAAGAATATCATATTTGTTTTTCCTATATAGTAACTATTGCAGTCTCTGCATGTAACTAAATAGACTAAATCCTTGGTCTTACAGTTGGCATTAACTTTAAAAGAAAAAAGTTGTCCAGGGACTACATGTGTAAATTCATTGGAACCATCTAAATATAGACAATATCTACAGCTGCCACAATGGCGGGTCCCTATAAAAGACTGTGGTTGTGGGGATTCCTTATAAATATCTCAATAACAGAGGCGTTGCTTCAATACATCTGTACCTTTTAAGACACAAAGTGTTTTTCAACCTTCTCTTGATCCAGCTTTAGAAGTCTTCATTAACAAATGTGAGCAGGATTTGTTTAAGCTGTTTAGTAAAATGCCTGAAGCAGCATTGGCTAATAACAGTGGACATGTGTTTCATAATTTGAGTAAAGTAGAGTGAGTAGCTTTGAAAGCTCTACAGGATGATGCTAGTGTTATTATAAAAATGGCAGATAAGGGGGGAGCGAGTGTCATTTTGGATTGTGCCTTCTATGTAGATTCTATGATGCAGATGCTACAAGACACTAATATTTATGAGAAGGTTGAACATGATTTTATTTGGGATTTGCAATGTACAGTGTATTTTACTATATGTGATTGTGCACAGAACGTCTTTATTACAGATAGTTTGTCACAATATTTAAAAGTAGAACACCCAGTTGTTCCCATTTTCCAAGGACTCCCTAAAATGCACAAAGACATGGTTACACCTCCTTTCAGAACTATAGTGTCTGGTAGGAAATGGTTGACCGAACCTTTTTCAATTTACGTTGACAAACAACTACAACCAGTGTTACTGAAAGCTAAAATTGTGTTGAATGATACTAGACAGTTGTTAAAGGAATTATATGCCTTTGTGCATGAAAGCAATGAAGCTGCCTCACAATGTTTGCTTGTGACCTTAGATGTTGAATCCTTGTTCACCTGCATTCCTAATACAGAATGCATCACCATGGTTAAACAGTATTTGTTGAAGCTTAGTGGGTATGATTTGAAACATATTGATCTTTTGTGTTTATTTTTAGAAGTCATCCTTGAGAACAATGTGATGTTATGTGATCCTATCTCGCCTACATTCTGTACTGATGGGATCGGCTCCGACTCGGCACGCTATACTATAGAGTGAAGTCTCTTATTGGCTGAGCTATTCTATATCCCAGGATGCACCACCACCAATTCCCAGATCTCGTTTGCCACTTTACAAGCTAAGACGTGGTCTCGAACTTGGCTGAGCTAAGTGTTTGCTTTTTCTGAGAATTTTCTGTCAGAAATTTTCTTAAATTTAAACCAAAAGCTGTTTTAACGGCTATCGTTGTGTATGATTGAGTTTTTGGCTGATTTTTTGTGGTAAATTTCAGGGTAAGGTTTCCGTTTAAGTTAGAGGGGCCTTCCCCTCGGGCGTGAGTGAATTTTCTTGTGTGAGTGTCGTTAGGTGGGCAAGTTCCCGTTTTTAGTTAGAGGGTTCTTGGCCCCCCTGTTATGTGATTTATTGTTGGATTTCTTGCTTAACTTTAAAGTGAGAGTTCTTGAGACCCATTGTGCTGGGTTAGATTATATTTTGTTCCTGTGACTATTGACTGAGGCATTATGTCTAAAGAGCACAGACCCTCTGGGTTTAAAAAATGTACTAGATGCGCCTACAAGATGTCCATAACGGATGATCACTCCCTATGCGTGTACTGTTTAGGTCCCAAACACCTTCAGGAGTCTTGTAGCGTGTGTCACGCTTTTTCCTCTCGAGTCCTCCAAGAGAGGAAAAACAAATTGATACTAAAAGGGCTTATCAAACCTACCTTTGAAGAGGCTTTATCTTCCTCTTCTTCTTCCTCAAAGAAAAAGAAATCGTCGGCTCCAACCAGTCCGTCGGAACCGACCATCAAGAAATCTCGGCAGGCTTCTCCATCGGCTCCACAGACTTCGGAGCCGAGGGCGGAACGGTCTGCCTTGATGCCTCCAGTCTCGACTCCTCTGGCTTCGGAGCCGATGGCTGGAGCTTCGAGAGGCGGGTCACCTTCATCGGCTCCGCTGATTTCGGAGCCGATGAGGGTTGCCCGCTCAGACTCTTCCCCCTCGGCGCCGAAGACCTCTTCGGCACCGAGGGAAATTACAATGGAGTCTCCTTCGGCACCGATTTTGATTGAGACAATTCGGAGCCGGTCCCCTAGTCCTTCTGAGCCGGTGGAGAAGTCTTCTCGGACCCGTTCGATCTCCTCCCGGTCTTCCAAGATGTTTGATTCGGACATTGGCAGGGTGCTCCAAAGGCTGTTTCAGTCTCCAGTCTTCAAAAAGTTAGTTTCAGCTCCAGCCCAGTCGGCATCGGATCCGATGGTCCACCCTTTAGCCTTGGTTCCTCCTCCAACAGCCTCGGCACCATTGGAGTCGGTGCTGGTGGAGCGGATGGAGGTTTCCGGGTCGGCTCTGACCCTTGCTCCTACCCCGGCCTTCGGGTCGGAGTTCGGTACACGGACCTCTTCGGTCGGCCCCGGGGGTGACGCTTCGGGACCGATGTTCTTGGTTCCGAGCCTCTCTCTCGGTGTGTCGGCTGCGGGAGTGCCGTCTGCTGTTATGGCTTTGGGAGCCGAACCTTCCCATGAGTCTGGGGGTCCGGCCTTTAGAGCCATGAGGAGTGCTTTGGCCAAATCTTCCTTGGCTACCTCCACCGTCTCCCCGGCACCTTCCCTAGGCACGGAGACTGGTTCCTTTGTAGTCACCCTGTCTCAAGACAGCAGAGCCCTGGGGCCTGTGGTCACCCCCTTTGGGGGTCCCCCTCTTCCTGGAGGTCCCTCTGAAGAGTCTTCGGAGGAACCCCCAAGAAAGAAACAGTGCAAGAGGAAGCACGTCGACTCCCTTGACGAGTCTCTCACCTCGGACACTGATCTTGATGATGCGGAAGGGTCCCCCAAGTCGTCCTCGGATGATGTCTCCTTTGTGGACATCCTGGAAATCCTCAAACAACGAGGCGGCTGGCAGACCAAACCCCCTTCCTCTGATGAGTCGGTGTTCCTCAAGGCCTTCGGGGCTCAGCCTTCCGCCTCCTGGGTGTCTCCGCCCTTCGATGAGCTCCTAGATTTGATCTCTCGAAGGGCATGGGAACATCCAGATTCTGTGGAACTGGTGCCTGCTCGCCCTAACAAATTTTTGTCAGCGCCCCCGGAAAAGGAATTTCTCACCAAGGGTGTGGCTGTAGATGCTATGGTGGTGGCATCTGCTACCCAGCAAGATGTGGCAGAAGCTTCGACATCCGTCCATCCTCCTAATAAGGAGTCTAGGAGCATGGACCGGTACGGGAAGCGCACCCTTACTTCAGCGGCCTTCACCTTAAGGTCTCTGAATTACCTGACGCACTTCACTAGACTTCAGAGGGATCTGATCAAGGAACTCTCAGATACCCTCTCGGGTAACCTACCTGAGCAGTTGGCCCAGACGGTTAGCTCTCAGTTGGCTACTCTATCGTCGATATCAAACTCATCCATGAGGCTGATTTCGTATGCGGCCGAGGGAGCGAGTAGAGCGGCGGGTACGGGTGTTGCTCTACGGAGACAAGCCTGGCTCCGCCTGTGTCATTTTGCGGAGGCCTTCAAGTCTTCCTTTGCCGACGCTCCCTTTGATGGGTCCTCTTTGTTTGGACCCAAGGTAAAGGACACCTTGACCCACTGTGAACAAGAGGGTAAGACTTTGACTGCCGTAGGGGCACAGTTTTCCTCTCCCTTTCGGCCTTATCCCAAGGCTAAAAGAGGAGGGAAAATGTGGTTCCGTAAATCTCAGAAGGCTTACCCCTCACAGCAGGACGATCCCCCTTCTAGAGGCAGAGGAGGGGGAAATTTTTCAGGGAGACGCTGTCCCAGAGGCGGCAGAGGCCCCCGCAACACTGGAGACTGCGAGTCCTTTTGTGGCTCTTCAACCTTTCAGCATCCCTGAAGGATTGCCCGACTGCGCAGCTCCGGAGCCAGTCGGGGGTCATTTTTCGAGGCACCTAAAGGCCTGGGAGAGTATCACTCGGGACCGATGGGTGCTCCGAATCATCGCCGGAGGTTACGTCATCCCTTTTTCGCATCCCCCCCGCCATCCACCAAAATCCCGGACCCGCCACCCAGTCAGCGGGATATTGCAGCCATCGAAATTTCAAAGCTGATTCAAAAAGGAGTCATCCAACCGGTCCCCGTAGACCAGACTGGATTAGGGACTTACTCAAAATTCTTTTTGGTGCCAAAACAGACCGGGGACTTGAGGCCCATTTTGGATCTCAGCAACCTAAATCGGTCAGTCAAGAAGTCCAAGTTCCGGATGGTCACCTTACAATCCATTCTCCCGCTGTTGGAGAAAGGTGTTTGGATGTGCTCCATAGACCTCAAGGACACCTATTACCACATTCTGGTAGATCAGGAGTCCAGGAGACATTTGCGCTTCAGCCTGGGAGACCGTCATTTCCAGTTTTGCGCACTGCCTTTTGGTCTCACCACAGCCCCCAGGGTGTTCACCAAATGTTTGGCGGTGGTGACTGCTCACCTGAGGAGTCTAGGATTCTAGGTGTTTCCATATCTAGATGACTGGCTCCTAACTGCCACCTCCAGGCATCTACTGTTACAGAACCTAGCAGCCACTATATCTCTAGGCACCTCCCTAGGAATCACCTTCAATTGGGCAAAGTCAGTGTTGCTGCCATCTCAGCACATACCGTTTATCGGGGTGGAGATAGACTCAAAGCAGATACGGGTTTATCTTCCTACGGAGAGGATAGAAACATTACAATCTCAAGTCCGAGCATTGCTTCTCAAACGCCGAGCCCCAGCAAGGATGGTCCTACAACTGTTGGGTTCCATGTCGGCTACCGTTCTCCTGGTCCCCTTAGCAAGACTACACATGAGGATTCTCCAATGGCTCCTATCGGTCCAGTGGTCGTATCAGGAACTTCCTCTCAGTCACCACATTATAATAACGGAGACGTGCAAGCAGGACCTCCGTTGGTAGCTTCTCTCCTCCAACCTGGATCAGGGGCGACCCTTCGTTCCTCTTCCTCCAGTGGCCACTTTGACTATGGACGCCTCCCAGACGGGGTGGGGGGGACATTACCTGGGCAGGTCAGTCCAAGGCAAGTGGCACCCCAACGAGAGTTCCCTACACATCAACATACTGGAAATGAGGGCGGTGCTTCTATCGCTTCAAGCACTACACAGCTATCTCCCCCAGGGTATGATTGCCATTCAGTCCGACAACATGTCAGTAGTCTGGTACCTGAACAAGCAGGGAGGGACCAGGTCCTACCCTCTTTGCAGAGAGGCCATGAAAGTATGGAATTGGGCCGTTGCAACCAACCGTTTCTTGGTAGCAACACACATTCCGGGGAGATCCAATGTGATAGCCGACAGACTGAGCAGAACCATTCTCTCCCCGCACGAGTGGTCTCTGAACGACAGAGTAGTGTCTCAGATCTTCAGAAGATGGGGAACTCCTTGCTGCGACCTCTTTGCAACTCCACTCAACACGAAATGTCTACAATTCTTTTCTCTCAACCCGGTTCCGGGGGGGTTTCCCAAGGACGCCCTAGTCCAAACTTGGCCCACCGGCTTATTGTACGCCTTTCCTCCAGTTCCCCTTCTTCCCAGGGTGATCCAGAAAGCGATTCACTTGCAGTGCAAGATGATTTTAGTTGCCCCATACTGGTCTTGTCAAGTCTGGCTGCCATTTCTTCGGAAATACGCACTGGATGGTCCATGGTTCTTGGACCAGGTTCCAGATCTCTTGATCCACCAGTCGGGACAGTTTCACCCGTCCCTTCACTCTCTGAAGTTAGCAGCTTGGCTCCTCCACTTCCGACTATAGTCAGGAACCAGGTTTTGGATTCAGAAGTTATGCATATTTTGTCCTCCGCCCACAAGAATTCTACTAAGAAAATGTATAATAGTAAATGGAAGAGATTCACTATTTGGGCCCAACTTCGGGGATTAGATCCCATTACTACCCCGGTGGCTGAAGTTTTAAAATTTTTAGCTTCCTTATTCAATCAAGGCACTTCGGTCTCCACCATTAAGGTTCAATTAGCGGCTATTTCTAATTTTCATGAAAGTATAGACCCACCTTTGATGAGCAATAAGTTGTGTAAAGCCTTCATGAAAGGTGCTGGGCTGCTACGTCCTCCAGTTTCTTATCCTGCGCCACCATGGGATCTTAATTTCGTATTAGGTGCTTTGACCTCTTCCCCCTTCGAACCGGCAGCAACTTCTGACTTGAAATTTCTTTCCTGGAAGACTGCCTTTTTGGTGGCAATTACATCAGCCAGAAGAGTCTCGGAACTTCAAGCCCTATGTGTCAAACCGCCGTACCTGGTTTTTCACAAGGATAGAGTATCCCTTAGGCCTAATCCATCTTTTGTTCCCAAAGTTTGTTCTAGTTTCTGTCTTCAACAGTCTTTGGAACTTCCAGTTTTCTTCCCCAACTATTCAGACAGAGCAGAATATATCTTCCACTCATTGGATGTGCGCAGACAATTGCGTTTCTACTTAGATAGGATGCAACAAACACGGAAATCAGATCAGTTGTTTGTGTCCTTTTCAGACAATAAATTGGGCAAAGCCGTCACAAAGGTCACTATTGCCAAATGGATCAGAGACTGTATCACTCATATTTATTTTCTTTCTAATAGACAGCTTACAACCACTGTGAAAGCTCATTCTACTAGGGCTATGGCTACTTCAACAGCCTTTCATTCCAAGCTTGCCATTAGTGATATTTGTGCTGTGGCTACCTGGTCCTCTCCTCACACCTTTATTTCTCATTACAAATTGGATGTGGCATCCCGGGGGCGAGCTTCCTTCGGTTCCACAGTTCTCAGGAGTGTTTTCCAGCGAGCCGCCCAGGAATCAGGTGCTAGGGACGCTGTCCCATCAGTACAGAATGTAGGCGAGATAGGATCACATAACATCTTTTAGTTATGTACTTACCATAACTTTAGATGTTTGGGATCCATCTCGCCTACATTCCTAATACCCCCCTCCTTCCCCCTGCCTTGGAGATCAGAAGAGACCGGACGGTTCGAGTTTGAACGTTTCTTTTTGAAACATCTGGCAATGTTATATCAGCAGTGCACGCGTGTGTGCATGTATGCGGACAAACAAGATCTGGGGAATTGGTGGTGGTGCATCCTGGGATATAGAATAGCTCAGCCAATAAGAGACTTCGCTCTATAGTATAGCGTGCCGAGTCGGAGCCGAGGATCGGCTCCGAACCCATCAGTACAGAATGTAGGCGAGATGGAGCCCAAACATCTAAAGTTATGGTAAGTATATAACTAAAAGTTTGTTTCAGAATGTTTATTTTTTGCAGAAGAAGGGTGTAGCTATGGGTACATCCTGTGCCCATAGCTACGCCAATATGGTATTGGCTTATTGGGAAGAACACTTTATTTTTGACAGTCATTATAGCACTTTTGTTTCATTTTATAGAAGGTTTGTCAGTGATGACATATTGTTTTGGAAGGGTGATATCTTACAGCTGAATGATTTCTTAGACTATCTCAACAGTATCACCCCTTTTTTGAGGTTCACTTCTACTGTATCGTCTGATGAAGTGATTTTCTTGGATGTTAGGATCAGTATGGAGGCTTTAGGTAGCTTTACAACCAGGCTATTTAGGAAATCTTGTAGACAGAATACAATTCTACAGCATAATAGTATGCACCCGACACATGTATACAACATTGTCTTGAAGGGAGAAGGCATGAGGATGTTGAGATTGAACAACACAGAAGAAGGATTTCTAGTTGATTTGGGGACAGTCTGAAGAGTTCTAACTAGAGGCTATATCGGCGTCGAAGTTGGAACGATGACAAAAGAAGTCAAGGGTTTTAGGGTGGGTAGGGCTAAGCCCTATTTCTCAGATGATGGAGATAGTTATGATAAGAGACCTGGTCCACAATGTGGTGGACAGATTCCCTTGATCCTGTCATATGCTAGTGACATTAAACAAGTTAATGAGGTGATTTGTTTCTAACTGGGGTATTTTAACCTCGGCCATCATATTAAGGATTTAGTAGGTGAGAATCCCCTACTTAGTTATAAAAGTAAGAAGTCATTGAAGCAATGCTTCTGTTATAGAGATATTTATAAGGAATCCTCACAACCACAGTCTTTTATAGGGGCCCGCCCTTGTGGCAGCTGTAGATATTGTCCTTATTCAGATGATTCCAATGAATTTACACATCCAAAAATTTAATACAGCTTAGCGCCTCGGCATAATAGCCTTCAGTGAGCATAAATCACAGGACACACCCACTCATATAAATACTGCAATCAATTGGAATAAAGAAGATTATAATTTTTTGCCATATGTCAAAAATATTAGTAGTATTGATACAAAAAATAATAACTTAAAAGTCTCTGATCAAGAAATTAAGGATATTTATTTTGTTACTACTTATAATACATTTAGTAATAAAATTTGGAATATTATTAAATATTTTTGGAAATTTTTGATATCTGATAGGAATCTTTATAAACTTCTTCCTAATACTCCTAAAATAGCTTTCAAGAGAGGTCAAAACCTATCAGATAAATTAATTAAGGCTTATTATATTCCACCTAGTGATCAGGTTTACTACAATATACGGACATATGGCACTTTTGCCTGTAGTCGCTGTAATATATGTAAATATGTAAAGTTATATTTTGATAAAATTAATGGTATTACTTACAAACCAAATAATGTTTTTTCTTGTAATTCTGTAGGTATAATTTATTGTATTAGGTGTCCATGTAAACTCTATTATATAGGGGAGACAAAAAGAAAATTTAAAACGAGAATGCAAGAACATGTTAGGGATATTAAAAGAGGTATGTTAGATAGTCCAATTGCTTCCCACTTTATAGAAGTTCATAATGGTAATGTAGATGTATTTGAATGTTGTGTTCTTGAGAAAGTGTTGGTTAAAAAAGGTGATGATAGGTTAATAAAAAATGTTTTGCTGTATAAAGAAGCTATCTACATATTAAAATATAACACTATGTCACCTAATGGTTTAAATTTAGAAATGAATTGGAAAAGTTTATTATAGTTTTATATATAAGTAGTCTTTTTTAGTTAAGTGGTATTAAGTAATGTATTGTTCTCTTTAAATTTTGTTATATATGTGATTGATTAATTTAATATAGTTGTCTAATTGATTGCAGTATTTATATGAGTGGATGTGTTCTGTGATTTATGCTCATTGAAGGCTATTATGCCGAGGCGCTAAGCTGTATTAAATTTTTCAGTGGAACTGGCGTTTTTTGGCTTCTGCCTGATTATTTTTTAGCGTTGTTTGGAATTTACACATCCATTCTCTGGACAGGTTTTTTTCTTTTAAAGTTAATGCCAGCTGTAAGACCAAGGATTTAGTCTATTTAGCTACATGCAGAGACTGCAATAGTTACTATATAGGAAAAACAAATACAATGTTCTCTGAGAGAATTCAGGAGCATGTTTATGCGATAAAAAAGTGTGAGGTTACGAATGCCTTGGCTAAACATGTGCTGTACTCAGGTTTAACACACAGTTTTGTTTTAGTAGAGGTAGTGTTTGAAAATCCAAGAGGTGGTGATTTAAAGAATTATACTGAGCAGAGAGAACTTCATTGGATTTTGAGGTTTGGTGCTGAAAGAAAACCAGGGCTTAATGACAGGGTTTCTTTAAAACCCATTTTAAAATCCAGGAATTTACCTAAGTGATAATTGCTCATTTTAGTAATTGATTGTTGATTTTATTATATAAATGTTTATTGAGATTATGTTATTTGTCTGAAGAAGCAGTTTGGTGCGAAAGCACTTACATTACTTTTTGTGTTTGGCTTTTTATTAAAAAGTGTGACACAGCCTAGTCTCTGGGATTCCTTGATTTTTACTCAAGCATAGTGTCATTTCTCTCCTCTGTGGTCCTTGAGAGTCACATATCCTTCTCTACATACTGCAACATAACTTCAAGGAACTAATGTAGTATTCATAAGGCAGATGCCAGAGACATGCCCACTATGTCCTCTGATGGTTGCTGGAATGTCCTTCTAGCAAATATTGTCATTGCTGCACATATATTTATCACAACTGGAATCAATATTCAGTGTATCTCATGGGATTCCATGCAGGGCACACAAGTCTACAAGCTCTCGTTTGGTGTCTGTCTTCAGTATGGGATTTATCTGATTCTTCGTTTGGTGGTTATTTATTAGTTGTGGTCATAACCCTCTGCGATCCAAGGTAAGGAATGAGCCCTATTGAGGATACTGGTAGTGAGAGCAGCCTCTAAGATATACTGTTTGGCTAATATGCTTACTACCTAGCATCTTAAAGCATTGTCTGTCTCTGTTTATGCAGAAATCATGGTGTAGAAACTCGCTGGTGGCTACAACTCATTTTACACATTTCTGAATTGGCACACCATGTTGTTTGCCCTTGTTTTCAATTGGCCTGTTTATCATAATGTTGTGAATTTCTATATAATTAAATGGTCATTAACATAGGATGCCAACCATACAGTTTTGCTTGGTTGTGCAACTGCACTACCTGTGTCTTTGAATCAGTGCTGCCAGTCACCCTGCAGTGTTGAGTAATGCATTGCACTAGTCATTTCTGAATACTGACCATTAAGTCAGATCAAACTGTTTTGGAGCTGTTTAACAGTGGCTTGTAGTTTGTTAGCTGACTGTAATGGGGCTGATTTAACTGTGTACTGAAGAATTTCATTTTTATTTGTAAAGAGCTGCTTTGTTTTGGTCAACATATTGAGTAGTAGAAGCCTAAAAGGGACTCGTGTGGTACACTAGTGTTTGCTGTGTAAGCATGAGAAGTTTTGCTTTCCTACTGAAGAGCAAAGGTGTAATCCTTTAGGTAATGGACAATTCACAACAACAAAAGCCTTTGTAAAATCTAAAAATACTGCAGCAGACAACTAGCCCTTTACTTGTTGATATATGGCCCACAAGTTTTAACAGGGTTTTTTTGTGAACTGTGCCTGGGTTTGAATCTGTGTTGTATTTGTGTTATCACCTTATAACCAAGCAGGTAATTTGCAAGTTACATGAGCTGAATGTATTTTAGAATTTTTATTAGAATGGTCAGTTTAACTATTAGTCTGCAGTTATCTATTTTACTTTGATCACTAGCCTTATGAAGTAGTATTATTTCTTCTTGTTTCCTTAATTCAGGTGTAGAGCCTTCTCTTAGTGTGTGTTTATTAATGTTGTGACTGCAACTAATTTCTTTGGTTAGGCTGGTTGGAGGCTGCCCACTGAGGGAGGGTAGTGCTGTTTTAATTTGCTTAGCACCTTTAAATAAAAATATCAGGTTCCTGTTGGCTGGAGAAGGGGGTTCTTGTTAGCTATAATACTCCTTTCATATGGATACGTTTTGGTTGCATCCTATGGTATTGGCAAGTCCAGGGAATTCAGGATAGTAGTTTTAGAATGTCCAAGCAGCTTGTTAACTTAAGTCCAGAAACCTGAAGACTTGTTGAAGTTAGCTTGTTGTTAGTTGCAGAAGTTGTGTTTTGTTTTTCTTATAAGACTTTTGACATTAATCTAGAGCTTTTCTCTATTTGTTTTGTGAGCTGATATTGTTTTTATACTTGCATTCTTTCCAGGCTATGTCTCCAGAGGACTTGTTTTCCTAATTGTTGAATATATCCAATGTAAAGTGTTATTTTTCACCTTTATTTTCTGTAGCACATACTTGTTTGGTTAGAAGGAAGGAGTTGAAGATTTGTAGTGCTGTAGTTTTGATGCCCTCTGCATATTCCAGCCAGGTTGAGTTTACTTGAGTGATTTCTTAGTTTATGATATCTACTGTAATGTTCTTCTATACTCCATATGTGTTTTAGGAATGTCTAGTGCTGGCATCGTTTTTTCTGAATTGGAAGGGTACCACCGTACTTCATAGCCTTATCAAGTTTTCTTCTTATCTCCTTAATTCAGATGTAGAACCTTCTCACAGAATGTGTTCATTAATTTTGTGAATGGAGCTAATTTCTTTAGTTATTGGGATGTTTGATAAGAAGTGTGTGCCAATAGATTTGACGCCTTTATGCACAGGTACTCCATTGTGGTTGTTTTTCTCAGTTGGAAGTCGTTTTGATATTAGTGGTGCTATTATTGCTATCTTGATTGTTGCAAAGGAATGTTAAAACCTCCAGGCAGAAGACGTTATTCTCTGCTGTTATTACAATGCTACATTGTGGTACATGGATGCAGTTTCTTTGTATATTGTAAGTTCAGGTGTGTGTAACCAATTTGTAGTTGTTTTGCATTGCTAGTAGTAATTGTTAATGATAACACATTTCTGCTGGTTATGGTTGGCTGTTGTTTCAGATGCAGATTAGGCTTTATGGTTGTGTGAGATAGTAAGATTACCCTTTGCTATGTCTGTCTTTGTTGAAGACTTCATAATCAGTCATGGACAATCCCTTTTATGTTGAATATGCGGTATCAGCAAAAATTCAGAGAGCGCTAAGGTATGATATCTGATTTTTAGCAATACAGACTTGCATTGAGGTATTTCACAACGTAGGATCCTGACACTGGCATACATTATATTTGCTTCTTTAGCATTTTGTAAATTAGTTAAATAAGCGATCCCGGTGTGTTGATTCAGGGTTAGATTCTTTATCTCCCAAGCATGACTGTGAAATTTGTAAGAATAGGGTGAGGCATTGTGACCCTATAGTTATTTCTAGTTTGGGTCTACATACACTTTCCAAGTAAGTATTTGTGTTGTTTTTAAAGTAGGGGGAGTGTGTGAAGTGGTGTTTTGTAAAAGGTGTTGAGATGTTTGTATAGCATGTATTTGGTACTGTATGTTGCTTTTGGAGAATCTGCATCATTTTTAGATAAGGTTAAACAACTGTGGTCTGTTACTTTTGCTGTTATTATTAAAAATGTTAAAGTGTAGTGGATGACTAATATTTGATGTTTATATGGGTAATTTTGGTTAATTTAGAAAATCAGATGGGTGGAGTAAACTGTATTCTGCTATTGTTTGATTTTCTGCTGGGTAGTTTTGCCATTAGATGGGCAGGGAGTTTTTGCTTAGATGGCTTCTTTTCTGCTAAATTTCCATTGGTTTTAGTTTGTGGGCATAGGACTGTGGAAAGTAGTTTCCTTCTTAAATTCATTACTAATTAATGAGGTATGTAAGTGGGTTTTAATGATGTATAAATATAATAATATAGGCTAGAAATGGAGATGAGGTGGACAGCAAAGCATAGCCGAGTGGGAGTAGGCAGGCAGACATTATTCATCAAAGAAAACAATCAATGTCAGCCTCACTTAAGAAATGCAGAAAGCTAGTAAGTAGCACTGCTGTTGTTATAACAAATATAAAAATAAGTGTTCTTGTTCTACTTTGCAGTGCCAGGAGAGCTAACAGTGTATACGCTACTCCAAACACCGTGCTTGTTGTTACCATCCCAAACAGTAATTCAGCTGTAGGTACGGTAGGATAACAAGTAACCAGATTTCCACCAAGACCCGCAGACAATCCCAATCTAACTTTATTGAGTGCATTTCCTCCTAAAAGAATGGGACTTCATCAGAATAAATCAGTCCCAAACAAGTAACGTTTAAATCGACAGAAAAAGAATACACTCACATTTGCATTATTCAGTTGGATAGTTTATCAGCCAAGAACAGGAGCAATTGATATGTAATCATTGACTCAAGGAGGGACATCTGCATTTAATTTGATTTGCCAAGCCAATTCTTTGGACTAAAGCAGAGTCCCCCAACCGCCCCAGTCCATTAAAAGTCTCTCCAAGATAAAAAGTTACTTTTTTAACCAGGGCAGACCAGATAGTGTTTATACAAGGCATTTCTCTCATCACCATTCTTGATGCAAGAAGCATGTTCTAAAGTCATTTTGGGCAGCTTGCTTTCTGTTCTCCCCATATTCAGATTGTTGTCTTTAATAAACCCTATATAGTGTTTCACAAAGGTTATCTCCTAAAATTAACCCATGTTGCATCTCAAAAGTGGTTTCCAAAATTGTCTTCCAGTTTCATTCATCACCTTTTTTTCCTGGATGCAGCATTCGGGAGGCAGAGCCCTTCATCCCTTGAACATGCCCTGTTAGATTTTTACCAGAAGAGAGTACAAGCTCAGGAATACAGATTAGTTATTTATTCTCCTTACTGTAGGAAGAAGGACTTGCAGGGGTGGAACATGTTCTTTTTATGGATTGCTGACTGCACTGTATTTTGTTACCAGGCAGCAAACCACCTATGGAAAATGCAGCTGTCACAGACCATTCTTCTGGGAGTATGGCTGCTTCTAATACTTGATTCAGAAATGTCACCATTGTGGACATCTTTGTACTGGTCACCTGCTTGTCAGTTCATATCTTTCATGAGCATTGTTGCTTGGACTGCGGTTCCAAATGTAGGGCCGTCTTTGGTATCTTGGTTCATTAGGATTTACCCTCTTCAGCTTTTGCCTTTTGGCCTTCTTTGGCTGCAGCATCCCAAGATATTTAAATTTGTTTTGCGTGGAATTTTCCCACAGTTACTTAGTGCAGTGGGCTTAAATAGTCAGATGTAACAGACATGTACACATTATAGCAGTTGATTTACAAAGAAATAATCTGCAGTGGGTACGTATTAACTTCTTACCATCCCTCTGCGTCTGGATGATATTTACAGTTTTTGGCTACAGATCGATTTTGTTTTAAGTTAGGCAAGCATATAACTCAACATAGTCTTGTATGATTCTTGTTGTTTACTGTTTTTTTTTTTTTTTTTTTTTTTTTTATAATCTCTCATTTTTATACAACAAACATTATAACATTAAGCAGCATTTCCCAGCTTATATTGTTTAAATCCTGAGTGGTTTATATTACTAATAATTCTTGTCAGAATGTCTCCAAATGTATGAAACATAATAGTAATAAGGAAGTAAAAGATGAAAAGAATAGCAGTCATCTACAACATATTTCAAGAAGCACTAAATAGATAAATACTCAACATACATGATTGGGGTAAGTCCCCTTCTATCATCAGTACCCAAAGTTCTCATAATCTAAAATATACTCTGACAAACAAACATTTAATCCCTTAAGAGCATCCTGGTTTCGTAACAATACTAGAGAAGGATCTCCTTTTGCCATTATTTTCCTGACCTAAATGTTGTCAATATTAAAACTACCTCATCCTTACCAAGCACCATTTATGGCTTGTATGACCTAGTTAGGCCTTTTTAGTCACTAACAAAACTAAAACCAGAAGAGCATTCTTGTTTCTGGCCCATCCATTTCTCTGCCGTTCCCCAGTAAGCAGCAAGGGTGGTGTCAGCACTGCACCACATGGCCATACTCTCACATATCTACTGATGATTTCTTTTAAAAGAATCTAGCTTAGAACCTTTCCAAATTGTATGTACTGAAGTTCCCAGGTGTTCTTCAGTGCATCTCCAGTAAACTGGGTGAGCTCTGTAAATGTCTAAAGGCAGTTAGGCATATAAAAGTACTTCTGGAGACATTCTACATGAAGATGCTAAAAAAAATGATCTGGTGGCAAGACATGCAGCCTTTGCCACAAGTCTGATTTAAAGTAATTAAAGTTTCCCATTCTCAGTTACACCTGAGACTTTCATCACTGGAGGACCAGCCTACACTGTTTCCTTGTATGGCCTACTACTGATCAAGTTCCTTGGGTCCTGAGATGTCCCTTAGAGTTCCCTGTAGTCTACAACTGCACCTGCCCATACAAGTCTTTCACCCTCAAGTACCATATTCCACTTCAGCTATGTCACAATACATATCCACTGCTTGTAACTTATGTAATGTCTTTGTATAAGCCCAAGCCTTTTCTTAGTCTGATCCAGTGTCAATGGACATTGTCCTTCTAATAGCTGTTTCCAGTATAACAGATCCTGAAGTTTCCCCAGCCGTTGAACTGTACCTCACATCTTGCTATCCTAGCACCTCACTCCCTGTTTTGGAATTAGTTCTGAACTCCAGTTTTTGCCCCTTAGTGTTCTAAAGGCCTGCACATAATTTGGGGCAGCTGTAGCTGTAGAAGAGAATAAATCCTGCTTATACATGGTGCCAGTAGCCTTTAAAATACCGTGATCCTCCCTTGTAGCGAGGTCAGACTGAATACCCTTCAGTGGGCAGAATAAGCATACATAATTAAATAGTAATGCAGCCTTACTAAAGTGGCCCCTTAAATTTCAAAGCCACTCACTCCTGGTTCCTCAACTTAATCAGCAGCATTATCTTATGTTAAACCTGTCAGGCCTTTTTTATCATACCATAAAAAAGACATGGCAGAATTCTAACTGTATTGAAGAAATTACCTCATAAAATCTGAGGTAGTGCAAACATTTGAGTGGCCTGTACTCTGTGGATGTTCCACAAGCGAGTCTTTATCTTTTAAAAAACTTCGTATATACACTTATATTAGCTGTACAGAGCACATTGATTGACTGCTCCACACTAGCCACAGTTTTAAACAGTGGAGTTGCCAAATGCGGCACACTGGTGCAGCGGTTGGCATGGTCACCTCACAACAAGAGGTTGCCCGGTTAAATTCTCGGTTGCAGTGCCTTCTGTGTGGAGTCTGCATGCCCTCCCTGTGTTCATGTAGGTTTCCTCCTACTTTCCAAAGACATGCATCAGGTGGATTGGGCACTCTAAATTGGTCCTAGGTGTGAGCGTTTGTTCATTCATCGAAGGCAAATGCACTAAAACAATGATACTACTATAACCTGCATCACAATGCTGTCAAACTAATACATTGCATAGAAAAATAAATCTTTAAAAACAAATCAAAATCCGAGAAACAAATTTCATTTCCCTACTAAAAGCAAGTATTAACCATCCATTTCTCCATGCGCTATATTATGTTGATGTCTATATCTGCTAACATCCTAGTTTAGTAAATCAGTGACATTAAACACAATTTCTCATCGGGCAAGCAAGTCTAGTTTCCTTACTAAAGGTATATACTACCCATTCTTTTAGTCGTGCTTACATACACAAAGTACATAGCATCGTTATCAGCTTACTTAAAGGCATAGTCTTATAATGTGTATTGACAGCATGTGCCTTTAAACATGAACGTTAGAACAGTCTCTTGGAGGAACTGAGCAGACTGAGATCCTTCAAGAATTGTCTCTGCCATCTATTTGGCAAGTCAAGTCTCACCCAGGTACTTCATCTTGCTGCTTGTTATCTCTACTTTCACTGATGGCTGGAGCCCCCATTTACAGTAACAGGTAGTCTACATCCTAGATTCTGCCCAAAAACATAATTACCAGAAAAGTATATGAGGTCAGATGAACATGTTTTGCCATATGAACTGTGAAGGCTGCCAGCCTAGCTAGATAGGATTTTGTAGATAATTCTGTCATTTGTAAATAGTAATGTAAGCCACATGCGTGTTCTCTTAAATGTAAGAAAATTATGGTAAATGTTGAACTTCAAAAATGTAACCACATTGCACTCTGCTAGAAGAAAGCTGATAAGTCAAGCATTGTATAATTGTGTGATCTCAAAACTTGGAGCTGAGATGTCCAAATGAAGGAATTCTTCCTATTATTTTGAGATGAGAGTTAATGGCTAGAATTTACATGTTTAATGTATTTTATTGCTCTGGCTTCCTGACCAGCTGCAAGATCAAAAGGGCTGTTAAACTCTGAGTTCCTGTTAGCCTGGGAATCAGGAAATGATGTAATCTGAAATGAGTCCGTGGTAATGTGTTATCAGTTTAAGGACAGAAGGAGAGAGAGATAGAGAATCAGAGCATTTTGCATTTGTTTTCAGAACTGACAACTTCACCAGCACTGCCTTGTTCTATATGTAAGTTCATTTTAGAACTGTGTTTGCTCTTAGACACAGATAGGAAATAGGAAGTCTAGTCTAGCTGTTTTCTGTATTTATGTCATTACTTTTCTACTGTATTATTTTAAGTATTTTTCTGTGATCTCTGAACTCTTGACTAGCACTGTGTAGTAAGAAGTATTGTCTTGTGCTCTTATTATTATGAAATATTTTTAAACCTTTCAACTGTGGCTGTTCTATGTAGAGATAATTTAAGCTGTAGAGTGCATTGCATGTATGTAGTGATATTGTCCAAGCCACTCCAAATAAGCCTTGCTGTTCATCACACTTCTCATTTGGGTAATAATATTGCACAGTAATAATTGGACACCCTTTGATAAGGGCCTTATTAGTAGTAGTGGTTTGTGGCAAGTGGTACTACCGTATAGTCTGGGCAGAAGGGGCATAGCTGGAGAACCTGTGCCAGCCTTCCCCAGGAGTGTCTGTGTGTTTGTACATAACTCATATCTCAAAGTGTGTGTGTCAGCTACTTGGGCAGGGACGCAAAGCACTGGTTGGGCAGAGAGGGTGCTGGAGGTTGTAGCTTGACCACTAGGCTGAGATCTGGACCCTATAGCTGTGCCAGTGGGGAGGCTTATTGGGGATATGGAGAGAAAGGGAGAAACCAGCCCCAGACTGACTGTGATCTCTGTGTTCTCTTAAGGGAAGTTGCACTTTACTGTGTGTGTATATTTGTTATCCTTCCCAATGTGGGGTGTCCTCACTGGTGTTAGTGGTGGGGAGGGAGAAAACATAGAGGAGGCAGGAACAAGTCTGTAATATTGACTACACTGACATGCAGGTAAATAGTTGTTTGAATGTTCATAACATTTCATCTTTGGAACTAACACAAGTAGAACAAAATTTGTTGAATAAAGGCATGGGATATGTTCCAAAATTTATGGTGCCAGAATATTCTTTTGCACAAGATGTTATCAGTTTCTGCCATAAATTAAATCTGAAGTTATATTTTGAGAATTCTGAAGCTGGTGTTGCAGATACACATTTATAGGTTTAGGATTTCAACATTTGTACCTCATATGAACAAAAATGTAGCCATTTTTCAGAATTTAGTATTGAAGGATTTACACTTTTCCAATGTTAAACATGCAGAGTATAATCAGGATATTATCAGAAAAGGTGAACGCATAGCTTTATACAGATTGAGTAGAAATAAGGATATAGTTATCAGTCAAGCAAAGGGGGAGCAGTGGTAGTTTGGGACTCATGTATTATAATGAGGCCATCAGCCAACTTTCAGATCAGCAATACTACCAGCACGTGGACTTGGACCCAACTATTATTTTCAAACAGGAAATAGATAATTTTCTTACTTTGGCTTGTGAAGAAGGTATCATATCTAAGCAGAATACGCATCACTTAACGGTGGTAAACCCTGTCAGACAAATATTTTACATGCTACCCAGAATACATAAAAATTATGATAAACCTCCGAGTAGACCAATAGTGTCGGGAGAGGATCCTTGACGGAACCTCTCTCAGAATATCTGACAAAATATTTGAAACTTCTTTTGGCACATGTAAGAGCACGTATTCAGGATACCACACAATCTTTGAACATAATAGATAACATGCAGTTGGAAAAGGGTTGGTTATTATGCACGTTAGCTGTTAGTGTATTATATACAAACATTCCACACTGGGCAGGTCTATTGGCGTTGGAATTTTGGCTCTCAAGAATTTCCCTATACTCACCAGGATTTAATACATTCCTCCTATGCCTAACAGAACATGTGCTGTCAAAAATGTATTTTATTTTGATAATGTATGCTACTTACAACTGAAGGGTAGTGCAATGGGAGCATCTTTCGCTCCCATTTATGTGGATCTGTTCATGGGTTTTGTGGAGCACCACTTAATATATGATGTCAGTCACAATTTATATCTTGGGGAGATTGACATCTGGCGCCACTACATAGATGATTCTTGGTTAATTTGGCTTTCAGATGAGCTATATTTGAGGGAGTTTGTTGAGTATCTCAATGAAAACAAATGGGGGATTCAATTTACACTCAGTTACCATCTGGAGACCATCACCTTTTTAGATGTTGAGGTTAAAGTATTGGAAGATGGTACACTTTGTAGTAATCTTTATAGGAAATATCCCCAGTTTAATAATTTGTTGTATGCTTCCAGTTGTCACCCTCCCCATGTTATAAGGAATATCCCCAAGTCTCAATTTTTAGGACTCAAAAGAATATGTTCGACTTTGGATAATTATAATATACAGGCACGTGACATAGCTCAAAGATTCCATGACAGAGGTTATCGAAAACAAGATGTAGACTCAGTTAGTAGGATGGTCCAACAAGTTAATAGAAATCAGACACTATCATATAGAGGAAAAAGCCAAGCATATGTGACTCATATTTCAGATTTATTATGGAATTTGGTGGTAATACTAGATATTTGCAACATATGCATAAACATTTGGAAATTTTGCACATGGAGGATAGATTAGCTACATTTTTACCACTTAGATGTAGGTTTAGTTATAGGAGAGGAAAGAACATGGGTGGTTGGTTCAACCACTACAGAAAGGGAAATAAGGTAGTTCAGAATATGATACAAACCAGACTAGAAGGGGGTCCTTTAATGGGTTGTTTTTCGTGTGGACACTGCAGGTTTTGTAAGATAGTTCCTAAACAAAGTTCTTTTACTACCTTTAATTGTTCCAAAGTATATGACATTAAAGTTTGTGATAAATGTGGCAGTGATTGGGTAATTTACTTAGTGAATTGCACTTGTTCTGCCTTTTATGTAGGGCAAACTTCTCGCCCTTTCAAACTTAGAATATCAGAACATATGAGTGATATTAAATGCCACAGAAGTACAGATGCCTTATATAAACATCAGTTGAAACATCCTTCTGCTATATTCAGGTTTACTATCATAGATAGAATTTATAAGCAAAATACATCACAAGAGGATTTGCACTGTTTTTTTTTAACTTTAAGGAACAGATGTGGAGAATTAAATTAGGAGCCTTATTCTCTCCAGGACTTAATGAACAATTGTGATTGGTTATTTATGTGGTGCACTAATTGGATGTCATGGTATATAAATTGTTTGTAATATGTTAAGCTAGGTAGCACTGATGAAGGCTATATGCTGAAACTGGTATGCTTTTTCACCACTTGGGTGTTGTTATGTATAGTTACTAGTGGGAGTAAAAGCCCACAGTTATATTTTTATATAATAAATATTCTTGTGGATTCTGGTGATCGTCTGTTTGTTCCTGATGTCTGTTGCTAGTTTGGGCCATGCACATTGCCGTACATGCGTGGGACTTGGCTTCCTGTTTCCAATTAGTTTCTTAATGCCCCAAAAACATAAACATTTGACAACTATATACTTAACAGTAGAAAAATTATTTACAAATTTTTTGCTTCTTAAAGTGAGAAATCTGATATATACACGGACTATTTATCAGTCTAGAACAATTTTATGCAATGTTTTTGATTCTTTAGAGAGAAAATTGGTATGTAACAAGTTATGAAAAATTATATTGGCAGGGTAACTGGATCACCTTCATTTCACCTATAGTTCATTTGCCCAACAGAAATTTCAGGCAGCTCAATTGCCTGACAGTTCATTTGCCTAACAATTAGAAAAAGGCAAGTAAAAGTTTTTTGTCCTTTTCCCCACTGTAGTGCGATCCTGGAGTTAGAATATATATAGTTGGGGGGGGGGGTGAAGCCCCCCCCCCCACCTATTTTGGTTTTATATTGTGCAGTTTGTTTTTTTATTGTTCACTAAAACCAACGTAGGTGAGGGGTTCACCCACCACACCCCCCTCCCCAGTGTGGGTGACTGAGCCCCCCCCCCAACTATATATTCTAACTTCAGGATCACACTACATTGGGGAAAAGGACAAAAACCTTTTACTTGCCTTTTTCTAATTGCCGGGGAAATGAACTGTCTGCAAATGAACTGTCAGGCAGTTTGGCTGCCTGAAATATCTGTCGGGCAAATGAACTGTCAGGCAAATGAAGGTGACCTGGGTAACTACATAGTTGCAGTTTGCACAAGTATAAGTTTAAGAATAGATGGTGAGTGTAGGATTATGGAGGTTGAGGAAGATGGTGTACAAGGGTGGGCACATTGGGAGAGTTAATTAACATTACCTGCATTTCTGTACACTTTCTCTTGAATCTTGGCATGCGTCTTTTCAGCTGATTCCCTCTCATCTCTTGCCAGCTTTATCCCTAAATAATTTATTTCACCTGTCTTCTAAATACTTGTATGAGTGTTGTATAGGATATCTCTGTCTGTTAGATTTATATCAAAGGACTGTATTTTTTGAATATTCACTTTATAACTTGAAATTATGTTGTACTTCTGTAGTAAGGACCATAATGTGGTTAAGTCGTCCCCTGGATGAGTCATGGTCATGTAGACATCATCTGTAAATAGGGAATATTTTAGTTCCTATCACCCCTAAGAATATCCTGGAATTGGGAAGGATCTAATCCTCTTGGCCAGTGGTTCTAAATATAATGCAAAAAAGGCAGGAGATGAGGAATAGCCTTGTCTTCTTCAAAAACTAATCTGACTTAGTTATTGTTATTTAACCGTAGCCCTTGAACCCTGATAGATCTCCCTTAGGAGTTCTATCCATTCTCCGAGAAAATACATTTCCTACAACACTAAATAGAGATATTGCCATTCTACGTATTTTTCAGCATGTAAGCCAAGTAGCCCTAACTGCTTGCTTTTTCTGTGATGCATGTGGAATGATGCTCAAGGTTCTTATTAGATTATCAAAAGTATGCCTGCCCTCTATAAAACACATCTGGTCCAAGTTAACTATCATAACAATTACATATTTCAGTCTTGTCTTCATTATTGCCAGTAATAGTTTACAATTGTGGTTTAAAACCAAAATAAGCCAGATGGACTACGGTTGTTTTTGGGTCTTTACCCTTTTTAAGGATTGGGGAAATGATTGCTATTTTCTAGGTTTCAGGGATCTCCTTGTGTTGGAGTACCAAATTAAGTAACGTCCTCTAGTCCGGTACTAAATCTTCAGATTTCAACTGCAAACTTCAGTTTTAAGCTCATCATAGCCTGGAGACCTACTGTTGTCCATATAGGTACTAAATTTTCAGATTTCAACTTTCAAACTACAGTTGGAAGATCATCATAGCCTGGAGACTTGCTATTGGTCATTCTCTTCAAAGCATCCTTTATTTCATGTTCACTTATTTCCCTTATAATTTGCTCTGCTTCTTCTTCTGTCAACCTTTTAGTGAAACTTGCCTCATAATATCATTATATTTTCCTTTATTAATTCCTGTGTCTGCTCTGATTGATGCAACTTTGTATAATAATTTTTAAGTATCTACAGAATGTCCTGGGTTTAGGTTGCATCCTTTTCTTGATAGGGGGTCACACATCTGATATATGACTGTATCATATTTCTGCTGTCTCAGTCTCATGGCCAGTGCCTGAAAATTAGACCCCCCTGAATTGCATTTCTTTCCAGTAATGTTGTCTTGTCATCGATGTCTAGTATTTGTTGTAACTCCTTTTTCTTAACTTGTTCCTCCACTATAATGTTGTTTCCTTTCAATTGCAGTTCTCTTAGGTCACTGTACAATTCCATTATTTCTTCTCCCTCCTGCACTTCCCTTTGCTTCTTTTTCCCGTGAACCTTTCTTTTCAACTTAGACTTAAAATGCTCACACCCCTTTATTGCTCAGGCCTCATGCTGCAGGTTGGGGTGGGGGGATATAGATTGCACATATTGTAAATACCTGTTCATATAATGAGCTTTTAACTTATGTGTGTCTTCCCTTTTGATCCTTCAACCTTCCCATTATTTAGTAGGATGGCTGTTTAGAAGTCAGTAGTACTGTTCCCCATCTTTTTGCTGTCTCATACTCAGAACTGGCAGTAAACCTATACACCTTTCTTTGTACCTTTTGGTGCTTGTCCTGGTTTAAATGTGCTTCAACCAAAGCACCTATTCCAACATTTTCCTTTCTGGCTATATTGCAGCTGTTGCCAATGCATGTCCAACAAGAGAGGGTTTAAGTGTCCAGTCACAAAAAAGTTTTACCCTAGCAAGTCTCATGGAGACTGCAACATGTCCATGGTTATCTACAGGGCCAATATAAAAAGTGCAAAGCATTCTACATTGGGAAGACTGTTAAACTCAAAACCTGTATCGCCAGACACTTGATGGACCTGTGACAACATACCACCATAAATGTGCTAGTCAAACATGGTCTAGAAGTCCCTGGCCATAAAGATTTTACCTTCCAGATTGTGGACCGGATCATGGACAATGCATTCCAAGGACCAACAAATGACAAACTCTAAAAGAAAGAACTTGAATGGCCACTCTGGCTGATCACATACAGATCTCTGGGACTTAATTGTTCCACTTCAGTCAACAACATTTTAAGGCTCAGAAAAGTTATCCAGAAACATTTTATTACATTATTTGTTCCATTCGTAGGACTTGATGATCAGCGGATTTTAGGCTGTGTTGTTTTTCTGTTTTGTACTCATCTAGACTCTGGCTCTTGAAATTATTGGTTTTGTTTTAGGATTCTAGGTCTTTAGACTGACATGTAGTTGGATCATAGATTTAAGTTCCTATCCCCACTATAATAAGGACTATGGGATCCACTATTCATGTCTTGATTCCCAGCAACTCCATTACCTGTTTAAATCGTATGTTGCATACCACCCTGTGGCCTCAGTAAGTACAAAGCAGACCTTCCCATGTTCACAGACTCCCTCTTTAACCTTTGTGTAAGGTGAGGCAGGTAATGCATGAATTGAAATAGATGTTTAGGTTTTTTATGATTTGCATTTTTGTATTGCTTTATATATTTCTCAATTTTTTTTTCATTTTCTTTTCTCCTTGTTACTTATTTCATGTTTGTGTAATGACTAGGCTCATTTTCACTAGTCACTTTTCAAGAGATTTGTGGTTTTTCATTGTAATTGTGCAGCAAATCACTGGCTGCAATGCCAGATGCTTTAACCCCTGCACTTATTGTAGGTGGAGTTTTTTGCTGCTCCTAGTTAGCTCATTTAAGGGATACTTTGATAGCTCCAGGTGCACATATTAATTGGCTGTTTAGACTTTTTGTACACTACAAAGTATTTTGAGAGCTTTTTATGTGCTTCACTTTATATGGGTTTACAATTTCTCCATGTGCTTTCTATGGTAGTAGTGTTTTTATGCAGACTTCCATATTTAACATCATTTTTATTATTTCGCTTAATTCAGTGTGGCTGGCCACCATTGGCCACCACCCTCCATAGGCCATGTGATGTCACTGGCTATTCCTACCTTCCCACTATAGGACTTGGCATTATTTGGTGGGCTATTAACCTGCCTCCCTGTTGGCCCTTTTCTTGTTTGCTGCATAATACATAGCCTATCCCTTTGCTTTCTACAAGCCTCCCATGTCACCACCTGTACCTTTCCCTCATTGGACCACACCTCGTCCTTGGGTTTGAGACGGTCACAGCCTCCTTCCGCCGATTGGGCAATATTATATGTTCCTGTGACCAACATTCCCCTGTAGCCTCCTACTTCAACAGCATTACTCTTTCCTGTCGTAGGTGGTTTTGAAACTAGGTGGTTTGCTGGCCCAATGCTCCCCATAGGCTCAACTCCCCATTGGCTTATTGCCTACAGCTTGTTTTAAGGATAGCAAATGTACTTTCTAGTTCACATGGCATTCAGGCATTTGCTTTGCAGTAGGCGTGCTTTAGCTCAAGTTTACAGCAGCACTCCACTTATTCAATTTTTCCATCACACTTTAGTTTTACTATTTGCATTAATTCAAGTTCAGGCTTGCTATTTATTTCTATTTTTACCTGTATGTTTATTTTCACTTTTAGTTGACACATATCCTTTGGGATAATTTTAACCATCCCCCATTTTTCCCTTAGTATTGCTTCACCTACTACTTAATTTAAACTGTAGCTTACTTTCCAATATAATTCTTGTCCATCCCTCAAGCCATGTTATATAGGGTAGCAAGACACAAAATTCCCTTGTGATGTCACCACACACCTTAGGGGCCTGATTTATGTTAATATTGTTAACACTGGTAATACATGTATAACTTCGACATGAGTTTTCTATTGCTTTTTATTACTTTATGGTAATATGACATTTTTACTGTTGGGTTATTTTTTAGGTAGATCTGATGAAGCTAAGGTGAAAGCACGTAGACAAGATTGATTTCTTTCAGTACACATTTTTATTAAATCTTAACATTATTTTATCAATCCTCTTATTTACATGGTGGGCACTGTGACACTCCTGCACTGGCCCAGTGATCAAGGCGCCTCAACCCTCACCACTAGCACCAGTGAGGGACGTACACATTGGGGGGATTACAAGTACACATACAGTAAAGTACAATTTCCCTTAAAAGCACACAGAAATCACAGTCTGTCTGAGGCTGGTTTCTGCCTCTTTCTCCAGACCCCCAATAAGCCTCCCCACTGGCACAGCTATAGGATTAAGATCTCAGCCGAGTGTTAGGCCAAAACCTCTAGCATCCTCTCTGTCCAACCAGTGCTTCGTGTCCTTGCCCAAATAGCTCACACACACACATTTTAAGATTTGATTTATATACAAACACTCCTGGGGAAGGCTGGCACAAGTTTACTAGCTATGCCCTCTTCTACCCAGACTATAAGGTAGTTATCACTGCCACCAACCACTACTTATTAGCTACTCTAAAGCTCTTACAAAGGGTGCCCAATCCTACTGTATAATGTACTATTATCCAAATGGTGTGACCAAGACTTTCAAGGCTATTTAAAAGTGGCCTGTACAGTGTCACCAAATACATATGCAAGTACTGTAAGAGCTTAAATATCTGTAAACAAACCAGCCACAATTAAAATGTTTAAATATATTTAATAATAAATAATAAAAGAGCAAGACAATACTAAAACAATAGAGTAACTACAGTGCTCAGAATCACAGGAAATATTTTAAAACAACATTGCAGGACATTCTCAAATAAATACACAAAACATCTAAACTACTCTTTACTATATTCCTATCCATCTCTAAGAGATACTATGCCCTAAGTCTTACCTACAGACAACACGTAGACAGAAGTGCTGAGTAGGATGTTTCTAGCTCCAAGACAAAATACAAAATGCCCAGTCTCCCTCTCTCAGAGAGTTCTTAAATTAATATCATATATTACTGCTGGGTTAGCCTGGATGACATCACTCTTTGACACCTGCCTTCATTTCCTAGGCTAACAGAAACTTAACAAAATTTAACATTTCTCTGTGAAAAATACATATCCCTCAGATGTTTGCTCAGAACTAGAAGTCGTAAACCAATTAAACACTTTCACATTTGAAACTTAGTAATTATTTGTGGTTCAAGACAATAGGAAACCCTCTAGCTCTAGACATTGTGTCTGTTAGCTGCACTGAAACTGAGATAACTCAATAGTAAAACACTTTACTTTTCAACTTATTTTCTTGAAGTTTTGCAAGTTAACTCTGTATGTTCCAGCTTCTACTATTAAAATGTACATTTGCACAGGTGTATAGTTTGTATACATTTCTGTTCTTTTCCAGTAGGGTACACTGTGGTTACATTCTTGAAGCTCAGTACATAACATACAGTTCTCTTACATTTGTAGGACAAGCATATGAATCATATGACTATTCAGAAATGACATATGATTATTTACAGAATTCCAAATAGCTGGGCTGGCAGTGTCACATTTCTATATAAACCATATTAATATTTTCAAGTGACATAGAATTATTTACAATATTCCAGATAGCTGGGCTGGCAGTGTTTCCCTGGTTGTCACAGGTATGTATTCTATTCTTTTCCATTGGGCCATCTGTTATACATAATCCAATCAGAATTATTCCTTATGGCCTCAACTGTGGGTTTCATTTTTGGTATAAGATGCCTTTGCTCCCACCCAACCTCCAGCAATTGACGGGCATGTTTGACGAAGCTGAGGCAGAAGTGTGGTGGTGTGACCAATTTGAGTTATTTTAGTAATTACACATTTTTTCCCCAGTTTGCATTTTTACACAATGGACACATATTCTTTTCTATTGGACAATCTTTTTTTCATTTTCCAGTCAGATAAATTCCTTCCCATTGGATTTAAAAAAAACAAAAAAAAAGTCTTCAGGATTGATAGGGGATACCCAGGAAACGTTTCTATTGGGCAAACTACCATTTTTTATCCAATGACAAAATCATAGTTCCGACTGGCTAGTTAACCTATCTTCTGACCAGTCAGCATATCGGAAGGTAGAATTTTCCCATTGGTCACATGATTCATAGCCTAACTAAAGCATTTTTGGTTTCTCACCACATGCTAGTATCGATCTCTCATAGCCAATCACACTGCGCTCCAGGATTGATTCACCTAAGCCCAATAATGATTGTTAAATGGAATAGTTGTCCCTTCTCATGACAGCCTCTTGATTTTTGTTTCCACACCCACCATATTCACCACACAATTTAAGTATATTTATATATTTTAATCTGTATACTGTATAAATACAATCTTAGATTGTCATTTGTTTTGTTACTGAACTGCACTTATCTGCCTAATAAAGCTGATTTTTTGAGCTCCATTCAGTGTCTCAGTTTTAATAATATTTCTATAAGGTGGTTCTTAAGCTCATTTTATACCCATGTTAGTGAGGATCATGGTTTTCCATTCCCTTAGAAGACCAGCCATCCTTTAACGCTGTGGTAATTTTCTGACTATGTTGAATACTCTGTCTTGCTTCAGTGAGCTTGACAGGCCAAGGACATTCCAGCTCATTATAGTTATTGTTTCCCTCAGTTTGTTAGTTTGGCTGTTCTTGTCCATCTCTTCTATGTCTTAAGACAGATAAATGACTATCCCACTATGTGTGTCCCAGAAGTGCAATACATCAAAACTTACATTCTACTGTTTAACACTATAATATTGTCCCCACTTCATCATGAGAATGGCAGACTATTCACACACCCTTGTTATGGTACAGACCAAAACCAAGCTACCTTGAAATGTCATAACAAGCCAGGTCATGCATTGATGAAAAACTAAACAGAAATTAATACTGTTAGTAATACAAAAACTGAACAAAGCAAGAAGAAACCAATGTACATGAAGTGTTTTGTAGTTCTTCCAAGGTATGGGGTAGGTTTGCCCAATGTAGGCCTCACATTTCCAGCCGCAGACAGTCCTTCATATGGAACTAAATGTTAATTTCTATAGTTTTATTTCGTGTCCTTATCCATCAGAGGCTTCATGCTGTGGTTGTCAGTGGTCTGAATCAAAACAAAACATTAAAACAACCAATTATTGAAAATCCAAAGTACTGGCTTCCAATAGCCTTTATTAAGAAAAAATAAAAAGGCAATTGTAATTCAGCCTTGCAGTATAACATTTTATATCTCCTAGCTTAGATCATCTAATTTTATATTGTCTCAGTGTTACATCCTTGTCATTCCTAAAAGAAAAATGAAACAGGCGAGACACTGATCACAGGCTTTGTAAGCCCAACAGTATTTACATAGCTATGGGAATGCTTATGTAATCCTATCCCTTTTTTGCTGGGAGATTTCAACTCATACATTCATAATTTGACACTTTTTTTATATAGGTGATAGTGTCCCTAGATGTGCATTTGCTGGGTCAGTATCACCACTCACATCACTAGTATTCTGATCCTGCTCTGGTGATTGGGATGAATCCCTCTGGGATGGTTACAACTGTCCTCCAACCAACAGAGTGTTTCTTTAGGTTCTTCTGTGGTTTTAGCACATCTTGGTAAAAGTACTTTGCAAATGGCAGGGTATTGTAGATTCATTGTAATATACTTGTGTTTTGCCATTAGTCTATTAGGAGACTGGCATAATGGTTAAGGTGTTTACCTTACAGACACAAGATGCAAGGTTTGATTCTTACATGGGGTAATTGGCTATGCTTAAAATGGCCCACAAAGGCAGTTAGCCTAGTACTAATCTATGAAACTATGAACCTGTGATTGCTGGCAGGATGACCAGTCATCATCTCCTTGTCTTGGTATAGAAATTCAAGTCAAAGAATATCCTAGCTTGACAATGCATCAATCTTGCACCTGCTTAATATAAATCTGAAAAAAACAGTTTCTTTTTGTCTGTACGTTTCAAAGCTGACCACCCAATCACTAGGCAGTTTGATAAGCCCCCTTCATTATTAGGTTCTTAGGTTCATACTAGGCTATCTGCCCTAGGGCATTTATAAGCCTAGCCAGAGTGTGTTTGGCTTTCGCCACCCATTTTAAATAAATTTTGCTATGCCTTTTTAGAGGTTAGTATACTGTGCCTCTGTCCAACAGTGACACAGAAGTGATACCTGGGGTAAACTTACGATCTCCCATCCACTCCTCAAGATTCCTCTTGAAGAGAGTCAATGAGGGACTCTGCCTAACCTGGACTGGGATTTTATTCCAGAGTGAGGGGAGCCTCTGAGTTATGAATCTGTCCTATTTATTTCAGTGCTGAGGTTCAAGTCTCTTGAGCGCGTAACTCAATGGGATTTGGATTTTCTGAGGTGCAGCATGTCCATTAATTCCGGGTTGGACATGGCTTTATACGTCCGGCACAGATCGCCTCTGAGCAGGTGGTATGCCACTGAGTAGAGCTGGAGTTTCTTTAACCGGGCAGAATATGGCATCTGTTTGAGCCCTTTGATCCTCTTGGTGAGGCACTTTTGGGGTTTTTCCAGTTGCTGCAGGTGTCTGGTAAGGTAAATCCCAAAAGGGGCATTGTACTCAATTATGGGCCTGATGAGGGATGACGTGGTTTTCAAATGAGAGATTGCTATCAACTTGGGACCCCTGGTCCCTAATTACTTCTTCCATACTTAATGGATTACCACCTATGTGGTAATTTGTGGGCACTTTGTTTTTGCCAAAGGGGATAACTATACACTTTTTGGCGTTTAGCTTGAGGCCATGGCTCTGGCACCAGTTGTCTGTTTCTATGAGGCCCTTTTGTAGGATGCTTGTGTCGGCTGGAGAGTCGATTATGGTGCCTAGTTTACAGTCATCTGCGAACTTGGTCAGCCACAGTCCTTCCGTGTTGGCCTGTACCTCCGAGAAATATATACCGAACAAGAGAGGTCCCAGGACTGAGCCTTGTGGGATGCCACTTGTAACTGGTTTGGAGTCTGACATGGCTCCAGCAATTCTAACCATGTGGGTTCTGTCCTTGAGCCAGTTTGCAACCCATCTAGTGACATAGGGGTTTATATTTAAGCTGGTGACCTTCTCTATAATGCCCGAGTGGGGTATTGTATCGAAGGCTTTTGCGAGGTCCAGGTAGGCTGTGTGGACCACCTTCCCCTCGTCAATGGCCTTGGTGAATGTTTCAAAGAAATCGACCAGGTTTAAGAGGCAGGATCTGCCCTTAACAAAGCCGAACTGGGTAGGATGCAGTGTCTGTAGGTCCCCAATATCTTTATTTATGAGGTCCATGATGATCCTTTCCATAGCTTTGCAGACCACGCTAGTCAGGCTTATGGGGCGATAGTTTCCAGGATCCGTTGAGGCACCACCTTTGTGGAGAGGGACCACTGTTGCTGTACGTCAGTCTTTGGGTACATATCCTGTAGTAAGGCTGAGATTGAACAGTAGTTTTATGTTTGGGTTTAGCTCTTCTTGGAGTTCATGTAGGATGCAGATCGGAACACCGTCTGGTCCCATTGATGCTGTGTTTTTTGCTTTGGAGAGGGCGGCTCTTACCTGAGCATCTGAGATGTCTGGGGCAGCACTCTGCTGGGATAGATATTTGCCCTTTTGGTGGGGAGGGGGGGGGGTTTGCGCTGAACCTGTCAGCTAGGATGTTGGCAATGTCTGTGGGTTCAGTGTATTTTTTGTCATTTTGGACTAATTCTGAGCATATCTGGGAATTCCCACCCAGGTTCCTAACATAACTATGGAAAGCCTTGTGATTGTCCTTAGTGTCCTGTGTAATTTTTCTCTCGAAGCTGGCCTTAGATGATTTTACGAGTGCCCGTAGTTTTTTGCTAATACTGATCAGATTCCCTTTTTGGGATTTTGCTCCATCATGTAGTAGCTTCTTCCTTCTATTGTATAGTTTGTTTATGGCTGGGGTCCACCAGACAGGACGCCTGCCTTTGGAGGATTGGGTCTTGGTTTTATTTGGGATTGCATGATCCATGCATTCCTGAAGGTGTTCATAGAATGCGTTTATAAAGGATTCTGTGGTCTGGGCCGTATTTTCCACAGGCCCGGGGGCTTTGAAGGATTCCTCCTCAGTTTTGAGGAGTGTGAAATTTTGCTTTAGAGAAGTTTTTCACTGTGGTTTTATGGACAGGGGGAGGGGTCGGGATGTGAATATCCAGTGAGATTAGTTTATGGTCTGATCTTACCAGTGAGGGATACACTTCTGGTCTGGAGCATAGAGACCCCATGTTGGTGATGATCAGGTCCAGTATGTTTTCCCCTCTTGTGGGAGTGGTAACAAGTTGTTCCATAGCATTTGAGTTTATAAATTCTAGGAACTTTTGGGCTAGGGTGTTGGAGCTAGACTAATGCTCCCAGTCTATGTTTGGGTAGTTGAAGTCGCCCAATATAATGGTGTTTGGAGAGACCTTTATATTTTCCAGTGTTCTCAGGAAGGCCGAGTGGGGTTCCTGAGTTTGGGAGGGTGGTCTGTAGTAGGCTATAAACTAGAAGGCAATTTTACCCACTGTTAGTTGCACATGGATAGTCTCTGATGCTTCGTGCTGTGCCACCAACCTGGAGGTGTGGGTATCTTTGACGAATATTGATACTCCCCTTCCTTTTGTGGTTTGGTCCAAGTTTTGGGGCCGAAAAGCATGGTATGAGGTATAACCTGGTAGTGCTGGGGTGCTCTCGGGAGCCTTGAACCAGGTTTCTGTTACTGCACAGATATCGATGTTCTCCATGCTAAGGAGAGTTTAGAGTGCGTGCATCTTGAGGTTTAAACTTCTGGCGTTGAGTAGCATTACTCTTAGTTTCTTATCCCTTGTGATACCTATGGAGGTGGGTTTGTCTTTTGAGCCTTGCCTAAAAAAGGCACTATGGGAGTGGCAAGAGCATTTGCCAATATCCGAAAGCCCAGGGGTGACAGGTGCAAGCCATCCCTAGCGAAGCATCGTGGCTTGTCGAGCACGTCATCCGAGGCTGACAGGCATTGGATCCCCTTTGAATGACACCAATACTTAAGCCAGTTGTTGAAATTGATCATCTTGTCTTCATATTGTGGCATCATTTTTGGTGATGGTAAGATGCTACTCAAAGTCAAGATCATACCGGCCTGGGCTACATGCTCAGAGAGCTCCTCTATGTCTCTTTTCATGTAGTCCAGGGAGGTACGTCTCAGGTCATTCACACCAGCATGGGCAATGACTGAGTCATATTTGTACTTGCCTTGGAGTGACCTGAGTGCTTGTGTTATGTGGCGGATCTTAGCACCCAACAGGCAGCTCACCGTGACCTTCTCCTTGTTCAGCCTGGTGAGCGGAACGTCAGTATGCCTGATGATAGTCACCTATTACATACATCTCTGATGCTCAGGTGAAGGCTGCCCTCTCCAAAGCAAAAAACACTGCTTCCATGGGACCAGATGGCATCCCAGGTTGCGTCCTACATGAACTCCAAGAGGAACTAATCCCTCAAATAAAACAGCTATACAATCTCAGCCTCACTACAGGATATGTGCCCACAGAATGGCGTACAGCAACAGTGGTCCCACTCCACAAAGGTGGAGCCTCTACGGACCCTGGAAACTATCGCCCCATAAGCCTGACTAGCTTAGTCTGCAAGGCTATGGAGAGGATCATCATAGAGCTCATAAACAAAGACATTGGGGACCTACAGACACTAGATCCTACCCAGTTCAACTTTGTCAAGGGCAGATCCTGCCTTTTGAACCTGGTTGACTTCTTCGAAACAGTCACCAAAGCCATAGATGAAGGGAAGGTAGTCCACACAGCCTGTCTGGACCTTGCAAAGGCATTTGACACCATACCCCACTCAGGCATCATAGATAAGCTATCCAACTTAAATATAAACCCCTATGTCACAAGATGGGTCACAAACTGGCTCAAAGACAGAACCCACAGAGTGAGAGTTGCTGGAGCCATGTCAGACTCGAAACTGGTCACAAGTGGCGTCCCACAGGGTTCTGTCCTGGGACCACTCTTGTTCGGTATATACTTTTCTGAGGTACAGGCAAACGTGGGAGGACTATGGCTCACCAAGTTCGCAGACGACTGCAAACTGGGCACCATAATCAACTCTCCAGCTGACACAAACATCCTTCAAAAAGGTCTCAGAGACAGATAACTGGTGCCAGCACCATGGTTTAAAGCTAAATGCCAAAAAATGTATAGTCATACCCTTTGGCAAAAACAATGTGCCCACAAATTACCACATAGGTGGAAACTCATTAAGTACAGAGAAAGTTATTAGGGACCTGGGGACCCAAGTTGATAGCAATCTCTCCTTTGAAAACCACATTGCCAAAGTGGTTAGAAAGACCTTCTACATAGCCCACCTCATCATGAAGGGTTTCATATCTAGATCAAGAGAGGTAATCGTGCCCCTTTATTCATCCCTCATCAGGCCCATCATAGAATACAATGCCCCTTTTGGGATGTACCTTACCCAACACCTGCATCAATTAGAAAGACCCCAAAAGTATCTCACCAAGAGGATCAAGGGTCTCAAACAGATGCCATATGCTGCTCTGTTAAAAAAACTCCAGCTCTACTCAGTTGCATACCGCCTACTTCGAGGCGATCTATGCCTGACATACAAAGCTATGTCAAATCCAGAATTAATAGACATGCTCCACCTCAGTAAATCTAAATCCCTTAGAGCCACACGCTCGAGGGACTTGAACCTCAGCACAGAAATAAATAGAACTAGCTGGAGGGACAGGTTCATAACCCAGAGGCTCCCTTCACTCTGGAATAGAATTCCAGTTCATGTGAGGCAGAGCACCTCACTGAATCTCTTCAAGAAGAATCTCGATAGGTGGATGGGGGATCGTAGGTTTGTCCCGGGGATTACTCCCGTGTCACTATTAGACAGAGGCACAGTAAACTAAACCTTAAAAAGGGCACAGTATACTCAAATCAAGGGGTGGCGTAAGCCATACAGAATTGGGCTAGGCTTATAATTGCCTCAGGGCAGATAGCCTAGTATGAACCTATGAACCTAAGTGTATCAGGTGTGTTGTTTAGCCTTGAGGGCTGTGACTGTTCAGCACACTGGCTTTGTGAGCTATGTGTTGCATGTGTTTTGTTTTGGGGGTAACGGTTGCTTGGGTGTCTGCTTTGGAGGTCTCTGCTGCTTAAGCAGATTTTTATTTAAAGCCTCCGAGTATGTTTTTGTGTGTTTGTGTTTGGTTTGCTGTCGTGGTAGGTCTATGTGAGACTGGAATTGTAGTAAGTGTGGTTTCCTTCTCCTCCTGACTGATTACGCCAGTACTGAGTTGAGAGAGCTTAGCCTCCAGTTTGGCTATATGGTTGCATCTCTCACATGTGTTGGAATTTGTTGGGAGGAGGAGAGGGTTGTCTGTGTACATGAGGCAGTTGTAACATTGCCTCAAGATTCCCAGATTCACCAGCTGGACCGGAGAGGAGATTGACAACTGACCTTTGGACATGCTAGAATAGTATTGGGAATTCCTTTATAATTGAAAAAAGGGCCAATGGGGAACAAGGTACTCAAGGGGAGTTTGTGAGGGTGTAGTGCTTTTAATTTTTTAGTGCTGACTTATATAATTGCTTTAGTGAGCAAGTGCCAGGCTTTAGAGTAGGAATAGGGTGTTTATTATGAGAGCTAGATCAGTTATAAGGGAAAAAGTGAAGAGCAGACTTTGTGGAGCCGAGAATGGTTTAAACCCAATTAAGCGGAGCTGCCCAATGCTGCGCTATGCGCAAAATCGCGCAAAGCCACGCCAAAGCGGGTTTTGTACAGGGGGACTTGAAAGAGCTAGAAATTGGCCCAAAACGACCAATACACTACCAGATTCTTGTGCTGGGAACACTCCTCCAGGGATAGATAGGCTGCTCTAAGCTCCCCACTGCCACTGGTGAACAAAGAAGCCTCCCTTTATCCAAGAAAGGAAATGGGCAACACAGGAACTTTCCAAAAGTCCAGAATACAGCAAAGCCTGTATTTGGACTACTGTAGGTCAGGAAAGACGGGAAACAAGGATAATTTTTTTTTTCTTTTTTGCAACAAACAACAGGAAAATGCAATAAATATGTAACACAGGCTAGCACACTTGAGTGTGTAGCCTCAACAGGTATATGCAACAAACAGGACATACTTTAAAAGTGCAGGTGCAAAAACAACTTTAAACAGTTTAAAACAGTTCAAGAAGCAGAAATAATTGCAGTTTAGCTAGATTGGACAGTCGCCCAGGTAGTAACAGGAAAAAAAAAACACTTTTATCAGGTTAGCAGTCACTCATTTAGCCTCTCTGCTGCTAGCACCACTCTGCAGGACCACGAGAAGCTTGGCTGAGTAGTAACAAGCCTACTTTGAGTATGCCAGTCCATTTTGATAGTGGCTGGGTAGTAAATCTCACACAGCTCTTCCTCCGTTTGCCATCTGGCACACCACTCAAACGTAGGTCTTCCCTCTAAATCTGTCTTGCATTATTTCTACTAGCATATCAAGCTTAGCTTCTGCCACCTTGGTTCTCATGTAAAGCTGCTATGTTTTCTGAATATTATCCTGTATAACATCCTTATGGTTACTAAGTACAAATTCTACCTCCCAAGAGCTCCCATTTGTTTCTTTCTTAAATGTCTCTAGGGTTGAGTTCACTTTCTTAACTGCCTTGAGTAGTTCTCACAGGGTAACTGAATTCTCTTTGCCGGAATCAGCCATTTCAACTTTCCTGAGGGTAGCAGGAATAAATACCCCATGCCTGAAGGCTCGGTTAAAGATATGTTCTTGTTCCTGTTTTAAAGGTTTCTTTTCCTGTTTCTCTTCATAGGTTTAGCTTCCTCAAAGTTAGTGATCTATCGCTTTCTTTCCCTTGGATGTTGGCATACTGATAGTCTTATATTTTAGTATTATTTTTCCTTAAGTTTGAACCTTTGATGAGGGAAATGCGGGGTAACATTATGACACCATACTGGAAGTTGACACAGCCTCTCTTTAAGCCTGTTTTGAGAGCCTAACTGAAATCCCTCTTTAAATACTCTTTTTCTTATGCCCATTACTTCCGTCACACACATTTCTGACCTTCAACCACTGTATATCCATCCTCCATACCTTGTTTCCACAAGGATATAGTTGTACTGTGCATCAGTACTTCCTTGGTGATAAATGTGGCTACGGAGTTGAACATGATCCAAGCAACTAATCTTGCATCATTCTTTCCAAAGCATTCTGATCATTAATATCTTCTGTGCTACCTGGGTGTACACATGCAGTTACATTTCTACCTTCACTGAGCTAAATAATTTAGGAAAGACTAACAATTATTTATATCTTGCACAACTCCTAAATTTGGTGATGAGGTGTGCAAGGCTACAATGTCTAGATAGGCTTTCAGGCTCTATTTCCTTTGTCTTATCATAAATAAGATAAGTGTTTAGCTAATAAGCCAAAAGTGCACTCTACCAGAGCAGCAGCAACAACTTTTCTTGTATTTTTGCATAAACTGAATATTTATGATATCTGTGCAGCTTCTACTTGGGCTTCCCCTGGGATCATTTGCAAAACATTACAAGCTGGACATTATGTCCAGATTTTTATCAGCATTTGAGACTGCAGTATTATTTCCTAGACCACCCAGAATGCTAGGGATTCTGTCCAACAGTAGAGGAGGAGGAACAAACAATGTCAGATGTAATCCTAGGTACTTTTAGATCTAATTGGTTCTGGCTCATCCTATTCTACATTTCCCTATGCTTTCCTCTGGCCTGGCAGAGGAGAATGTAAATGTATTTTTCGGCAGTGGGTTTGACCTGTCAGTGCATGGGCTCCAAGTGGGCCCAGATTCAGATCTGCAGTGGTAGGGGTGTGGTAAGGATTAGCAGAATGAAAGAGGAGTCAAGGTCTGAGAAAGTTGGTATCATTTGCGAGGCAGCTGAGAGTTGGTGTCAAAATCCTGTCAGCAGGGGATGAACCATGACTATGCAGATTTGTCATTATTTATTGTATTTATACTGATCACTGTACGTATACTGCTGAATATACTAATCTCTATATGTGTACTGCTGAACTTAGCGATTACTGTGTATGTACCACTGAACATATTGATTATTCTGTGTATACAGCTGAACTCACTGATCACTATGTGAGTACCTCTGAACATACTGATCACTATGTGCATACTGCTGAACATGCTGATCACTGTGAGTGTAGGGCTGAACATACTACTGTGTGTGTACAACTAAATATACTGATCACTGTGAGTGTACAGCTGAACATACTGATAACTGTGTGTGTACCACTGAACATACTGGTCAATCTGTGTACTTCTGAACATACTGATCGCATTGTTTATACAGCTGAACATATTGAACACTGTGTGTGTACCTCCAAACATACTTATCATTGTGGGTGTACTGCTGAACATACTGAACACTGTGTGTATACAGCTGAACATACTGATCACTGTGTGTGTACTGCTTAACTTACTGATCACCATGAGTGTATCGCTGAACTTACTGATCACTGTGATTGTACTGCTGAACATACTGATCACTGTGAGTATACCACTGAACATGCTGATCACTGTGTGTGTGTACCGCTAAACATGCTGATCACTGTGTGTGTACAACTGAGCATAATGATCACTGTCAGTGTACTGCTGAACATACAGCCCACTGTGTATATACTGATGGACATTTCGATCTGTGTGGGTACTGCTGAATGTAATGATCACTGTGAATGTACTGCTGAACATACTGATCACTGTGTGGTTAACGCTGAACATATTGATCACTGTGTGTGTGTTTGTGTGTACAGCTAATCATACTGATCACTGTGAGTGCACCACTGAGCATACTGATCACTGTGTGTGTACAGCTAAACATACTGATCACTATCAGTATATCGCTGATCATACTGATCACTGTGTGTGTACTGCTGAACATATCGATCACTGTTTGTGTACTGCTGAGCATACTGGTCACTGTGTGTGTACCGCTGACCGTATTAATCACTGTGTGTGTGTACTGCTGAGCATAGTGATCACTGTGTGTGTGTGTGTGTGTGTGTGTGTGTGTGTGTGTGTGTGTGTACTGCTGAATATACTGATGACTGTCTATGTGTTTGTGTGTACTGCTGAACCTACTGATTACTGTGTGTGTGTGTACAGCTAAACATACTGATCACTGTGTGTGTACCACTAAACATACTGATTACTTTGTGTGTACTGCTGAACATACTGATCATTGTATGTGTACCACTGAACATATTAATCACTGTGTGTATACCGCTGAACATATACTGATCACTGTGAGTCTACTGCTGAACAAACTGATCAATGTATGTGTACAGCTAAACATACTGATCACTCTATGTGTGCAGCTGAATATACTGATCACTGTGAGTGTACTGCTGAACATACTGATCACTGTGTGGGTACTGCTGAACATACTAATCACTGTTTGTGTACAGCTAAATACGCTGATCACTGTGAGTGTACCACCGAACATCCTGATCACTGTGTGTGTACCACTAAACATACTGATTACTGTGAGTATATCGCTGATCATGCTGATCACTGTGTTTGTGTGTGTATACCGCTAAACATACTGATTACTGTGTGTGTACTGTTGAACATACTGATCACTATGTGTGTATCGCCGAATATACTGATCATTATGTGTGTACTGCTGAACATACTGATTACTGTGTGTGTGTGTGTGTGTGTGTGTGTGTGTGTGTGTGTGTGTGCACTGCTGAACATTGTGATTACTCTGTGTGTGTACCACTGAGCATACTGATTACTCTGTGTGTGTGTATACGACTGAACATACTAATCACTGTGTGTGTACCGCTGAACATACTGATCACTGTGTGTGTACCGCTGAACATACTGATCACTGTGAGTGTACAGATGAACCTCCTGATTACTCTGTGTGTGTGTGTGTGTGTATATATACTGCTGAATATACTGATCACTCTGTTTATACAGCTGAACATACTGATCACTGTGCGTGTACCTCCAAACATGCTTATCAATGTGTGTGTACCTCTGAACATAGTGATCACTGTGTGTGTATACTGCTGAAGATACTCATCACTGTGTGTGTACTGCTGAACATAATGATCACCATGAGTGTACCGCTGAACATACTGATCAATGTATGTGTACCACTAAACATACTGATCACTGTATGTATAAAGCTGAGCATACTAATCACTGTGAGTGTACTGCTGAATATGCGGATCACTGTGTGTATACTGCTGAATATACTGATGATTGTGTGTGTATACTGCTGAATATACTGATGATTGTGTGTGTATGAACTGATGAATGTACTGATCACTGTGAGTGCACTGCTGGACATACTGATCATTGGTGTGGGTACCGCCAAACATACTGATCACTATGTGTGCACTGCTGAACATACTAATCACTGTGTGTGTGCAGCTGAGCATACTGATTATTCTGTGTGTGTACAGTGGGACATACTGATTACTGTGTGTACTGCTAAATGTACTGATCACTGTGAGTATACTACTGTACATACTGATCCCTGTGTGTGTGTGTGTGTGTGTGTGTGTGCACCTCTAAACATACTGATCACTGTGTGTGTACTGCTAAACATGCTAATCACTGTGTATACTGCTGAACATACTGATCACTGTGTGTGTATACAGCCAAGCAAACTGATCACTGTGTGTGTGCCACTGAATATACTGATCACTGTATGTGTGTGCTGCTGAAAATCCTGATTATTACTTTGTGTGTGTGTGTACTGCTGAACATACTGATCACTGTGTGGGTACAGCTGAACTTACTGATTACTGTGTGTGTGTGTGTGTGTGTGTGTGTGTGTGTGTGTGTGTGTGTGTGTGTGTGTGTGTGTACCTCTGAACATACTGATCACTCTGTGTGTACATTTGAACATACGGATCACTCTGTGTGTACAGATGAGCATTCTGATCACTGTGGGTGTACTGCTGAACATACTGATCACTGTATGTGTACAATTGAACATCCTGATCACTGTGTGTGTACCACTAAACATACTGATCACTGTATGGCTATAGAGGTTGAGCACACACCATCTTCTGTGACGGAGGGAACGCCTGTGCCTGAGAGCTTCACAAATGCTTCCCCATGCCTGAAACAGCAGCTTCTGAGATGTATACTCCTTCTTTCATATGCATATCCACTATACTCTCAGCAACACAGGCATTAACTAATTCCATTACCACCCACAGTTGCCCCCTGAATTTGACATTGATGATAAATTATCCTGTCTGCAGGAGTTTCATCCAGGCAATGTCTGATGCTACATGGTCTTCAGTGGAGATTAAAAATATGTTTCATGGATGCTGTGCAGCATTTTTGTCAGTGTCTTGAGCACTCAGAGCAGGACAGTTATGAAAAAAAAGTCACATTGAAGACTAAAGTGGTACACACTGCCTCAGTCAGCACCTCTCTATGTAGGTTTGCCAGCGCCATTTTGTCTGCCCAGCTTGGCAGTGTTGTCCATTGCCGGAGTAGAGTTTGAATGTGGAGTGGATGTGTAACTTGACCTTTGCAATTGAAACTCTCAAGAGCTGTGTATGGAACTCTCAGAAGGCTGGCCACCCCTCATCTAGGTTGGCAATGAGTACCTAATTCTGCAGTGCAACCATTCTGCACTGAACTTCATTCAGATCCAGGTTCCAATGTAAGACACCATCCCTACCCTCTCACGTCTCTGGAGTGCTACTAGGTCAGGGTCACGCAGTGACACCTCATCTGTCTCACAGGAGGAAATCAACCCTGATGCCATTTATCAGTCAAGCTAATGCAGCCCCCACCTGTAACCCATGTAATGTATTTCCTTTACTTAGTTTGTGTTGACAGTATAGTGTTATTTTGTCATCAGTTCCCTGTGCAAGTTATGACAACTGTGACCCATAATGCCCTCCCTCCCTCCTGTACTGCACTAAGGTAACATTTATTGCACAGTCAGATCATGCGCTGGCAAATATAACCTGATAGACACACTGCATGCATCATATTTACTGTGTGCAACACTATCTACGGTTATCAACCAGATGTTATTACCTTGCCAATGCTGTCATGTTTTCTTCCTGCCACTGCTAGGGGGGCTGGTGTTGATGCTGTCTCGTCTGTCTCCTGATACTTGTCTCCATCTTTAGCCACTAATGGAGTGTCTAGTGGATGGTGTAACCCTGCTACATAGTTGGAGTGTTGTTCCTGCTTCCGGATAGTAATGTTATGCAGCAAGGCAAATATTGCAGCCATCTTGATGTGCCTCTGAGTATTTACTTCAGAGACCCATAGTATGTATTCACTCACCAAAACCATGCTGTCATCAGGCCAAACACATACTCAGTGATGTGCCTTGCCTGGGCATGGGTAATGCTGCAATGCATGTCTGACACAATTCAGGATTGTGTAAGAGGGAGGTAGAGTTACGGGGGGGGGGGGTCAACATCACCTACAGAACACTGCACAGTATTTTTTCAGGGGTTAGCTATGTACATAGTGTGTATGTATGTGTCTGAGAGGGCTGTATGCTCTACACGTTGTGCTAACACCAATTAGATAGACCGGTGGAAAGATATTTTCCTAGGTGCTTTTTACCTCATGATTACCAGCCACAGGCTTCCCCCAGTGGTTTCTCTTTCATTTCCTTGTACTAAGGAATTACCTATTACTGTACAGAGGCCACCATACAGACAACCAAGAGGTTTGCTTGTGGCCTCATTAGTATCCTGACAATTAAGGTATTTGAATAATCTGTAACCCCCCCCAGGCAGCGGGGATGAACTGTCTGAGTCGTTAGTGAGACCCACAATGCTTTCTCCAGTGGGTGCATGCCTTTGAACACTCACTAGTGAAGACTGCTGTTACAAGGCGATGGCTTCATAAGCTGAAAGCCCACCCTTAGGACTTGCAATATGGTGCCACTCCTCCTGTAAACATACCGCTGTGCTCTGCCCTCTCCCCAGGATAGGCACCCCCAACCTCCCCTGCTTACTCCATCAGCCACCTGAGCCACTAAATAAACTGAGGTTGACTGGGTTGTAGTCATGGGTCATGGCTTTATCCCTCTGCACCACCACAGCCGGCTAGATGACCCTGTAGAAAATCATCATGCTGAAAGCAGACATAAAGGTCATATGCATGCTATATGTGGTAATTATGTAAACTTCTTTGGTGACATATGAACACCGGTACACACACACACACACACACACACACACACACACACACACACACACACACACACACACACACACACGTGCATACTGGAAATAATCCCCTGTGTATCACAGATTATCTGTTTGGTTAGGGAATAGTAACATTTCCTATTAATGTACTCTGTCACTATGGACCATATAAAACCTGTATTACCACATAAATGCAGTCTGTGACAGTCATTATCAGGGAGCACTGTCCAAAGTTTTAGAAGGCTTGTATAATGCTGTCACTGTCCTCTTCAGTTCTCTAGAACCACATATGCTCTTCTACATGCAGCAGCCTAATATCATTGAACTGAATGAGTATTCCTGAGGTAGATGCTGAAAAACTCTGCAGCTAAGATGATAGAGCTATCCATACTTTGGTATCCACAGGTGTAGGAAAACCACTCAACCCCATAGATTCAGCATGTGGGTGAAATGTGTTGACCAAACTCCTAATAATACCTTGGTCCACTCTGCAGCAACCCACCATCTCATTCTTTGTCAATATCTGGTAAACCAGCTGCTGTCAGTAGCACTTCTGTGCTCTAAGCCTGTGACGATTTGCAACCTAGTTAGTGCTGGCAACAGTTAACATGAGTAAATACTGCTGTGGTAGATACTACTTCAAGTGTGACCATGATTACAAGATGCAGCTTGTGAACTTTTGGATGACTTTTACTTTGTAGAAGACATGCAAAATGCCATAGAGGGTTCTGTGGTGATGTCTTTGGATTGCAACATTTTATTGCTGTTATTTTAAGTCTTCTTATTTGCACATTTAATTGAGCAATATAATTATCCTATGATTATGCTTCATTTAACTGTGCTGCATACTGTGCAGTGCAGTATATTGCCAACTTCACAGCTAATGTCTTGAAAAATTGTTAACATCTTGCACATTGCTGAAAACGGTGCAAAAGCCCTTATGTGTGCAAATTATCCGTGTAAACCAATACCCAGATTGTCTTTGGATAGAGTGTGGCCGCATTTTTTTTTTTTTTTTTTGTGGTACCTTGCTAGAATTTAACTGTATTTAAAAATCTTGTACAAAAAATATCCCATAAGACAAAAGCACCTGTTTCCTTCATTTGATCTCCCTATAGCTGATGAGAGATATCGATTTATTCCAAGCAACTAATGTGACTGCTTATCTCAGATACTAACAGACTATAGTTCCTCTAGTGACCTGTTATTATGTGTCAGAAGAGAAGGGGAAGTCATACTAATGAGAAGCATACATTCTCACTTCTGGTTTCATTTGGGGTCTGTTTTATACAATTTATTTACAGTAAGTATTTGATGAGTATGTTAATCTCTCTAACATAATATTTAACCACAAGATCTTTTAGGGCAGAAGCATGTTTTCTTTTTCTTGTAGTGTCTTAGCTTTTATGATTTTAAAATTAAAAAAATAATAATACAAGAAAGGGTGCTTATCTTGTCAGTAATATTCTAATCATGTTGTTTTTGCTTCCACCATAAAATGTTAAAGCAGCAAAGAATTAATCAATACCATAGTCATTTATGCTTGCAAAATCTGAGTTCAGTATAGTCAAATGTGCATTATTCCCATGTGTTGGTGTAAAAGTAACATATCTCAAATAAAACTGCACAAACAGTTCTACAGACAAATATAATTAAAGTAACAAATAATACACTTCTGATACTCTGTTAACTCAGTTGTTGACTGTAAAGCAGGAGACGTTATATAAATGAAAATAGACAATCATAACCATTGAAGATGAGTCATTAGAGAAGAGCAATATAATAAATTATTTGTACACAGGTGAGAAAGGGGTAGTGTTAGACTGAAGTTCTAATTGAATATGGAAAAAGAGAGGGCGAGAATGGGAACAAAGAAATAAACAGCAGCATTCGGGGGTCAGCAATAATTTCCTACTGCTGAGCCTCCCAGTTTCTTACTCTCCGTGTCAGTGGCTCAGCAGGTCACTCATTTACCTTTGATGCAGAAAGATGAGAAGGCTGTTTGGTCTGTTCCCAGAGTAGGTGCCTTGACCCATTGTTTTAATACTTACACTTTAGTACAGCATTGGGGAGGGGATGCTGCACTCCTGTGATGCTGTCCTTCACATATGTTCAGGGTCCCACCTGCATGAGTGGTGGGACCTTGGATAAATGTAAAACATCCTTTTGATCTTATCAAAAAGACCATTGGAATTTTCCTTGTGTCTTGTCCAAATTCAGAGAGAATCAGAGAGACCCACCATCCTGAATAAATAACACCACACCCCTTTTCTTTACTTAATTCTAACACAGCTCTCACTGCTTAGTGTTATATCTCCTTAGGCCTTTCCTAACTACCACTAGATGGCACCCCTCAACCAACTGTATCCACCATGCCTACCACAACTATATCAATACTAACTAAAGTACTACTCATTACCTTACTTGTATCTGTTATAACCTCTGCCTATTACTTAACCTCCTTTGGACACCTATTTAACCCCCAGTACCATTACCCTACTAAGCAAACATCAACACAAACAGTCACTACCTCCCACAATAACATAAATATAATATCCATACCAACTTACATACTTGCAAAGTTCCACAAGCTGTCCCACATCAAATACTATAATCCTTCAACCAAGAAAGCTCAGTTTCTATTAAGTAATCTACATTACAAATTGCACATTCCAAGAAAGCAATCCTCACAAAATGGTGACATCCATCCTAACCCAGGTCCAGCCAATGTCCTACCTACTGATCTTCTTACCTCAAAACCCTCTATCACACTTAGCCCCAATAAACTCCCCAACTCACTCCTGATAGCACATCTCAATATCCAAAGTGTCAACAACAAAGTTCTGCATCTCCATTCTCTCTTGGATATATACTCTTTTGACATTCTATACCTCACAGAGACTTGGTTAAAGCCACAACCACAAGATAATGAAATTATCCCACCAGGATATATTATATTGAGGCATGACCGTAAAAACAGAAAAGGAGGGGGAGTAGCAATTGTTTACAAGGATGGGCTACAAGTTACCACCTCACCCTATAATCCACCTAAAGACAATAATGCAGAAGTCCTTATTTTAAAGATTCAGCTAAATTCTAGTAAATCCATAAATATATTATGTATCTATCTACCGCCTGGAAATAACCTAAACTCCTTGGAGGATATTCTTAGCTGGGTCTCAGCAACCTTCCCACAGGAAACTATAATACTTGGTGATGTCAATATTGACTGGAAGTGCATCAGTACTGAGCATCCCACTTCACATATTAACCTTCATGGCTTCTCTCAGACCATCACCTCCCCAACAAGAATTAACAAACCAAACCAAAAAGAGAGTACCTTAGATTGGATACTTATTAATAATCACCACCAAACCTATAAAGTAGGTATCTTCCCTAACAGTGTAAGTGACCACTCCTTGACCTATATAATCAGGCAAAGAATAGACATCTCACACCCAACATCAAGCAGGACTATACATTCCAACAAACATTTTAACCAAAATCTATTCCAGAACGAATTTAGTGCCTGTGATTGGACGCATCTAAAAACCCTCCCATTAGACGAAGCTCTCCAATACTTTAACTCTAAATTCTTAACCATCTTAGACCAACATGCTCCCAAATGTAAAATAAGAATCAGGTCAAAATCAGCCCCATGGCTCTCTAAAGAAACCAGGCAAAAAATCCTACTTCGAAATAAAGCCTGGACTAGGTGGCGAACTACTAAAAGCACATCTGATCAACAAACATTTAGACAATTAGGAAATTTAACTAAAAAATCTATAATCCTAGACAAAAAAAACGCCGTTGGGTGGACGTTCGAAAGACATGCAGAAATGGGCATGACTTTGAAGGTTGGACGTCGAGCTGGCACCTCGGCGTTCGTGAAAATCTACTGCCAATCATTAGCGGACCGGAGTTCCGCTGTGGCGACCCCTAACTGGGAAAAAGCCGAAAGACCAACAACAACTTTAAAATATAGCAAACACACCAAAATAGCCCACAACAATTCTGGGCAAGTATCAACAAACTCCTATACCCAGGACACACTAGTACACCAACCCTTATAGAAGCTAATCATGAGACTCCCCTCCAAACTGCAAATTACTTTAACTCCTTCTTCACAGAAGCCATCCAATCCCTAGCCAGTAAGCTTGCCCGTGACACTTCTAGCCTCCCTACCCTTATGACTAGCACACTTCCTACCTTCATACTAAAACCCATCTCTACTAATTTAATTTTTAAACTCTTAGCTAAACTTAAGCCTTGTACTCCTTCAGCTGACCAGATTCCAGCTGAATATCTGCAAAAAGCAGCTAAAGCAGTAGCTTATCCTACTTCCATCCTGATAAATAGAACTATTAAGGAAGGATCCATCCCTGCCATCTGGAAAATCTCACACATCATCCCCCTACACAAAGGTGGGAATTCCAATGATTATTCAAGCTATCGGCCCATAGCCCTTCTTATCCCCCTTAGCAAAAATAATGGAAAAATGCATCCATAACATACTAGCAAAAACCCAACATGGCTTTAGGCCATGCCGCAGTACCACTACTGCCCTCCTATCCTTTACTGACACCATTAATAAATGCCACAATAACAATATAATCTCTTCAGCTCTATTTATCGATCTTTCTAAGGCTTTTGATATGGTAAATCACACCTTGCTTGTATATCTACTCAAATCACTTTCCCTAGATTCTCTGTCGGTAAGATGATTCACTTCCTACCTGAGCAACAGACAACAAGTAGTGCTCTTGGAGAATAATCTATCATCTCACCTGCCTGTTACACTGGGTGTACCCCAGGGCTCCATTCTAGGTCCCCTCTTATTTTCAATTTGTATTAATGATCTTCACTTAGCTATTCCCATTGCAACTTGTATACAATATGCAGATGATTCAACATTAATCTGTACAGCTAAATCTGCATCTGAACTGCAGTCCCAAACCCAGAAGGTGTTTAATATAGTTGAGACATGGTTCATGAAGCGCTGCCACCTTTTGAATCCCAAAAAAACAAAGCTCCTGCTCTTTACTCCTACTCGCAGGTCAACACCAATAGACTTCTCAGTCATTTCTAATAATGGCACCCTCATATCGCCAGACTCTACCACCAAACTCCTAGGGATCACAATAGATAACAACCTTAACTTTGATACCCATATTAATAACATTATAAAATCAAGTTAACAGAAAAATGGGCTCCCTCTACAGAATCAAACCCTTCCTAACACCAATACCAATAACTACTATTGCCCACTCCCATCTAATCTCTACTCTTCTCTATGCCTCACCAATATATGACAACCTATCCAAAAATAATCTTCTCAAACTAGCTACCTCCTATAACAACATTGCCAGATTTGCCACTGATAAACCCTTCAGAACCCATCACTGTCATAATCTCAAACACCTTGGGTGGCTTGAACTACAGAATCTGCTTCAACTCAACCAACTTACTATTGCTCATAAGATCCTTAACCAGCCTAACAATGCTCCAATACTCTTAGACCTTATAAACCCTTATAGAAATCTTAATGCCTTGCGTTCATCAAATAAACTCCAAGTTACCATCAATAAGTCTAACAACATGGCAGGGGACTCTCTGTTCTCAAATGCAATTGGGAAAAAATGGAACCTTCTACCTAGTGAACTTACGTCCCTTCCTTCCTTACCAGCCTTTAAACAAAAACTGAAAATGTTCCTGAAAATACACTGGCTATGCCCTTGTAGCAACCCTGACTAATCAATAATTACTACTGCTACTAATATCTTTTTTCTAACTCTACTCTCTCCACTAAATTAATGTCCTGTAGTGCAACATGAAAGCATGTATGCAGAAATGGAAAACGGTATTAGCTTCTAGTGTATGTAAATAATTAGCTCTAAATATTGTAAATAGTTTTAGGAAATATGTAGATATATTCATCTACGTCTATTTTGTGTAACATAAAATTATCTTGTCTGATATTCTGTTTTGGAGCTTTTCTCCCCGGGCCTCTACTGAAAATGGACATACATCCAGTTGGACTAGCCTGGACAACAAATGTAAAATAAATTAAATAAAATTTTCTCTAATCAGTATGTATATCATCTTAGGTGTTTACTGAAAGTAGGACATACCAGTGGGAATAACCCACTAAACAAAAAGTGAAATAAATAAAAATAAATTAGATGAATAAATACCTGTTGGGCATATTATCTTAGGGACTGCAGAGATTCTGACAGTGACATAGTGATTACTAGTGCTACCTTACAGCTTTTAGTTCTCCATTGTGGTTGCCGACTAGGGTATCTTTTTGGCAAAGTGCAGGTGTCCTTTCATTGTGAGTGTGGATTTTTACTGGGTGTTCTCGCTCCCTCCCACATCCTAAAGATATGCAGGTGGATTAACTGGTAGACATTAATGCACAATGTATAATACTGGACCTCACCAGTGCATTTGCGTAATTCTCAGAATGTGATAGTGGTAGCTAATTTGATAGATGTTGCTGCTATAATGTTAACAGATTCTTGATGGATTTTTAGTTAATTCTGTTTGCAAAAGGTATGTTGCCCCATCCCCATTCTCCATTTAAAGAAGTTTTGGGGGTTTAAGGGCAGCCCCCTTTACAAACAGAATTAACAAAACAATATGTCTATATGTTGCTTTCCCTTTAAAAAGAAATACTCTAAAGTATTCACCTGTTTTACCAAGTCTCATTTATAGCTCCATTAACAGAGACAGTACAGATGCCAGTGATCATGGAGAACACTATAGGTCACATAACTTGTTGCTTGCTATTCTAGACCTCCTACTACAGAAGGTCCAGTGTTCTACATAATTACCAGTTTGTGATCCACTAATTTGCATGAAGATGTGTGTATGTGTACATCCTGAGATGGATTGATATACTCTCCAGGACTAGTTCTCCGCCTTAAACCCATTATTTACCAGAATGTGTTTTTGCTTCCTCAAGAGCCTATATAAGATAAAGTTGGTTTGTGTCCGCTAATGATTAGCAGTTGATTTTTACGTACTGGCTTGCCAGGCCTGACGCACAACTTTCAACGAAGGTACGCCCATTCATGGATGTCTCCATGCAGAAGACGCTCTAGCTGAGAATCGAACCGGACAGCGTCTTACTGTGAGGCGACACCACTACTGCAGGACCACCACCGCGGGTCCCTATATAAGATAAAGTAGATATTAAAAAACAAATGAATGAAAGGTTTCTCAGCAGCTGAAAGATGTGACATGCAGACTGAAGACAATTTGTAATTTGTTAAATCAGTGCTTTCCATTTGCTAAGATCTTGCATCCATTGATCCTTTTAAAAGATGATGTCAGTGTGTATAATAAAGATGAAAGTAATGTTACCTTACAGTATTGCCTTTATAAATGAAAAACTCAGAGCTGAAGTAATACTTAATACTGATGGAACTGTACTGGTCTATTTAAATGTTGTGTTTATTAAATAACTGACACTTTGGTTTTCTGAAGTGCAAAACTGAATATATATTTTGGCTTATAAAACTGTCACAATCTTGTCTGGATTTTGACTGGCTAATGTCCTTGCTACTTGCATGTTTTACCCATAACAAATGAAGGGTCTTGAAAGTGAGCAATATAACTGATACCGTAATCAGGAATTTTACTTAGGCACAGTATACAGACTGGAGCAGATGAAATTAATGTCATTAACTGAATTATTAAACTTCGAGTTTGATGCTAAATGAGAAATACTGTTTTGTTTATAGGGTTTCGGTCACAAAGTTTTTTTTTGACTGACAGTTCAAAATCCTCCGTCTATGCTTAGAACTGTTTTTGTTGTGAGTAAAACTCATTTTACCAGGTGGGCTAAGCAGAATTTTAAGTATTTGTTTTGTGGAAACATTCTTTATTTTGAAAACTGAAAGAACAAAAGAAGGCTAGCTGGGAGAGCGAAGCAGTAATGTATGTATTTTTCTTGCCAGCAGAGAGAAAAGCTTTGAAATAATTAGGTAGGCAAAATTAGAGTTGTGATGCTGATACATGTTTGTGTAATAAGCATTTTAAAATTTAATTTCTGGAGTTGTACATTTAGGTTTCATACAGAGTTTTTCAGGTGATGTCTGTCAGTCCTAAGCCTATAAATGACTGCCTTTGTCTTCCGCACAGGGATATCTTTCTTTATGGGGACATAACGGTTTTAACATAGCCTGTCAAAAATATTTGGGATGTGTTATCTATGTGTGTGTTTATGAAATATAATTGAAAAAAGTGCATTTTGGTGCAGCGTGTTATGCAAATTGAACAGGTATGCTGCACACTCAGTGGATGAAATCCTTTATCTAACCAACATTGCCATGTACAAATGCTGTAGTTACACAAATATACTGAGAGTAAAGTCCACATTTACGTGCAGAAGGAATATCACAGCTTACCTCATCTTTTTTTTCTCTGTACAGCAAGTCATTATTATTACTACTTCAGTAAATGGTAAAGAGCTGAGGAGAGGGGTGCCAGACCTCTGCAAAGCAGAAATCTGTGTGTTTATGATATGAGTTGGTAATTACAGTTAATGGATATGGTAGGAGTTGTGAAATCCCCCAGAATGGAGAAATCTCTGAGCTAATGATACAAGTGATGTTTATAAAAACTTACTCAATCACTATGCATGTTCTGTGTTCCTCGCTAATATCCCTATCTCTCAGATTTATACTTAGAGTGCCTATGAAGTCTGCCGTGTATATATGTTTTATTGTTTTACAGTTGCACATTACATATAACACTACCCGAAAGCTCTCTGTGAAGAAAAGCCATGTAACACCCTTTATTCCAGCTGGCATAGTTTGGGCTGGAAATGGTCCTTTGATCATCCCTCCCACCTGGCTAACAAACAAATAAGTGATGATGATAATTACAGCTATCTGAACTAAATGTAAGAGCATTACAGCTCGTGTTGTTCTCAGACTGTCATTCACTGTAGTTTGGTTTAGCTTTGTATTTAAAATGCTGTTTAGCTACATGCTTTAGAGTATTGAGATTACCATTTACCACTGATGATCACTGACCAAAGCCCTTGATGGCACAGAGCCTCAGAAATGTTAAACAAGCTAAGAGTGGTTAGAAGATGTGTTGCTGAGAGACTTTCAGTCCATCTGTGGCAAAGCAAGTATTATTTAATCCAGGATTTAGAGTTAATTCAGAAGTGTACTGGGCAGCTGGTTTGAAGAACAACAGCAAGGCTTTGTGGGTTAGTTTTAGGACTAGATTATTTGTATCATTAGTATACAATTACATTTTATGATTGACAGAGTAGAAATTTTAAAATATGAACTCGCTCAAGGCTGGATCCCTGTGGAACACTTAAGTAGTAACCCATGACTGGATGTTGGTATATCATGGTTGGCGTTGGTTCACTCTCGTGATTAAACAAAGCCAACCATGGGTAAATCCTGCTATAACCACAACTACAAGTAGGTTATTGCTATTATACAATGACATTATTTAAGAAAGAAATTGCTTACCTCTATTAAATAATGTTTTTGTTTAAGGGTGCTGAAGGGTTCCTCCCCATTTATCCTTCTGTACTGACATACTGAGCATGCATATGGGACTTGCATCCCCATGCTTGCACAGTGCAGGAGAAACAATGGAGAACAGAGAATATCCATTGTTTTTTTTCTGTTGACATTTTACTAGGAAAAGGTATAGAAATAGAAGGAAAATCAGTCAAGTTTCTGTTTCTTTATTTTTGAGAATTACCTGATTTTTCTTTTATTTTGCACTGTCCATCAGCCAGAGGTGGATCATGGTCTAATGGGACCCTAGACAGGTAATGGTTCAGAGGTCCCCCCATGGCAGCCCCCTGCCCAGCTATTTCAGTGTCCCATTACTTAGCTATTTCTCTCCAGTTACCAGAAACTCTGTTCATAGCTGTCAGTGTACATACTATTTTCTTCTTTACTTCTACGGTGATTACAGATATTTAAAACATGTTTTCACATTCTATAGCATAAACACTAGTAGTCATTTACTAAATAAAACAGTATCGTCTGACAATGAAAACAGACTTATCATGAACAGTAAGCTTCTCTACCCTTGACACACTCATTCATTGAAACAGCATTGAAACTTACAGTAAAAAAATGCATTTGACCAGTGGCAGATTGTTTACCAATGCGATGTTTCCAGACCATAGGCCCCTTGCACTTATTTTTAAAACCATGCATGTATGAGTGTGTTCTTTAATGCACCATCCTGACTGTATTAAATTATATTCCTTGTATAATACAGCACCACTTGTTAGAGTGTGTTTTAAATTTGTAGGGTTGATCATTTTTCCAGTAAGCAGTGAAACAAAACAAATGAGCCAGTAATGACAAAACTACTCATTACAGACCATTACAATCAGAAAAGTCCACTCAGACTTATGTCATTACAAATCACCAGTATCAATCAATATACACAATCTCTGCAGAAGTAAAAGTCATCTGAAGAATTCCACATTAACGAGATTAATGAAGAGGTTGCTGTTGGCAAAGAACTTTACATTTCATTGTTTCATGTGCAAATTCAGTGCCTGCTGCCCTTGAAGAATAAATTGCCCATGTTACATTTAAAAAAATTGGTAAGCTAGTAATATTTCAATAGGGAATGGCTGTCAAACTGGCAACATGTTCATAGTTACTAGGTATCTCATCCAAAAAAGGACACACTCAGAAGTGCAGCACCCCCATCCCCCATTAAAGGGCACATGTAGTGTGGCAGTAGAACCCACAGACTTCTGCACCAAAGGCAAGCATGCTACGTGTTGTGCTACTAATAGTGCTTTTCAAATTTCATAGCAGAAACACTGATGATGACCATTTGCTTAACAAAACAGTTACAGATCGAAAACAGACATAGCACAAGCAACAGTAAAATTCTCTCCCCTTGAAACTCAACATTCCTTAAAAATGCATAGAAAGTCAACATTCTTTGAAAATGCACTGAAACTCAACAGTCCTTGAAAATGCACTAAAACTCAACAATCCTTGAAAATGTACTGAAACTCAACAATCCTTGAAAATACACTTGCTGATGACAGTTTGCTAGTTGGTGTAGAGGACTCAGGCTCTGGTATTCTGTAATCAAGGTACAGGGTTTGAGCCTGAATAAGTTAACCAACCTGCCATCCCTAACTGGGGCATTTCACAGACACACACACACACACACACACACACTTACATCCCTAACTTCCATGTTTGCTGCCGCTAGAAATTCTCCTTAAAAATCTGTTACTCATAATTCTCCTTAAAAATTTGTAGCTCGCTCATTTCTTTCAAATGGAATGGCAACTCTCCATAACTGCATGCATAGATGCTACTGTGAACAAATGGAACAGCAACCATGACTGCTCTAATGTTCAAGTGTACATGCACAGATGCTACTAGGATGCATCCTTAAAGAAGAAATATAATGCACACAGAGTGCGCTCTTAAAGAAGAAATGTTAAGTTTTGTGGCAGCCCCCCTGGCTAGTGGGCCCCCCAAGCCAGCGGGACCTAGGCAACTCCCTAGGTCACCTAATGCTGTATCTACCTCTGCCTTCAATATATTCTATTAGAAATTCCAGCCGCTCAATGGTACTTCTGCGGCTGGACTTTATTCTGTTGGTATATGCTCCATTTACAGCGAGCACACCGATTGGGCTGCCCAATCAATGTGGTCATTTTTGAATACAAATGAGCTGTTATTGTATAATAATAACATACTCAACTAGTGTTAGGCCCAAGTCCAAGAGATAAAGCATATGCTTAGCATGATTATAGACTTCTTTAGGTCATTATATTTAGCTGTGAATAAGTTTACATTGTTAGAATTCTTCATAACTGTGCTGCTTTTCTGAAGTGCCCTGATGTTTATTAGACATTGTGCTGCATTACACACAATATTTATTTATTTGTCTTTGTTTACCAGAAAAGTCAAATTAGGATAAAATACTCGTTCAGTAGAGGCTTGTGGAGAAAAGCTCCACATATAACACCTGATTTGGCATATGCATAAAATACAGGTGCATAATATTACAAGGAATATAAATTTACAGGTAAGTGTGCATACATGATAAAAAAAAATTATAATAGCTTACATAAACATAATTTAGAAACACAGCAAGCATCTACATGCTTGCTTAGGTATATACAGCATTGAGCATTCATTAGAAGTACACACAAGCTTGAATATAGCAAAGAGAGATATAACTTTGAAAAAAGATAATGTAATATTACCTGCAACTTCTAGCAATTAAATTTATGAAAAAATAGGGTGCTTAACTATGGAAATATTAGAAAGAGGGAAGGTGGTTGATAATGAAATATAGTATGATATGTTAGTAGAAGAGCAATTATGAAAATATAGTTAAACGTAAGATTGAGAAGTGAAGTAATTTTGAAAGTGAGAATGGTTAGATACTTGGACTGTTATAATGATACTAGTGTTGGATAGAAGAAAAGAGAGTGCTG